>NW_027422237.1:0-226846 GCF_037893015.1 Macrotis lagotis
GCACGGAAGGAAAGCAAAGAGTAACGGAAGGCAAGGAAAGCAAGGGAAAGCAAGGCAAGGCAAGGGTAACGGAAGGAACGGCACGGCAAGGGGAAACAAGGCTAAGGCACGACAACACAGGGCTAGGCAATGCAGGGCAAGGGAAGGAAAGGGTAACGCAAGGCAAGGCACGGTTTGGGGAGGCAAGGCTAATGCACGACAACCCAAGGCTAGGCAATGCACGGAATGCAAGCAAAGAGTAACGGAAGGCAAGGAATGGAAGGCACAGGAAGGCAACGCAAGCAAGGCTATGGCAAGGTGAAACGAGGCCAAGGCACGACAACGCACGGCTAGGCAATGCACGGCAAGGCAAGGAAAGGGTAACGGAAGGCAAGGAAGGCAAGGCAAAGCAAGGCAACGCAAGCAAGGCTATGGCAAGGTGAAAAAAGGCTAAGACACGACAACGCAAGGCTAGCCAATGCACGGAAGGCAAGCAAAGAGTAACGGAAACCAAGGAAGGCAAGGGAATGCAAGGCAAGGCAAGGGTAACGGAAGGAACGGCACGGCAAGGGGAAACAAGGCTAAGGCACGACAACGCACGGCTAGGCAATGCACGGCAAGGCAAGGAAAGGGTAACGCCAGGCAAGGCACGGTCAGGCAAGGCAAGGCTAATGCCCGACAAGGCAAGGCTTGGCAGTGCACGGCAAGGCAAGGAAAGGGTAACGCAAGGCAAGGCACTGTCAGGCGAGGCAAGGCTAAGGCACGACAACGCAAGGCTAGGCAATGCACGGAAGGCAAGCAAAGAGTAACGGAAGGCAAGGAAGGCAAGGGAAAGCAAGGCAAGGCAAGGTAAGGGTAACGCAAGGCAAGGCACGGTGAGGCAAGGCAAGGCTGATGCACGACAACGCACGGCTAGGCAATGCACGGCAAGGCAAGGAAAGGGTAACGCAAGGCAAGGCACGGTCAGGCGACGCAAGGCTAAGGCACGACAACGCAAGGCTAGGCAATGCACGAAAGGCAAGCAAAGAGTAACGGAAGGCAAGGAAGGCAAGGGAAAGCAGGGGAAAGCAAGGGTAACGGAAGGAACGGCACGGTAAGGGGAAACAAGGCTAAGGCACGACAACGCAGGGCTAGGCAATGCACGGCCAGGCAAGGAAAGGGTAACGCAAGGCAAGGCACGGTCAGGCGAGGCAAGGGTAATGCACGACAACGCAAGGCTACGCAGTGCACGGCTAGGCAAGGAAAGAGGAACGGAAGGAAAGGAAGGCAAGGCAAAGCAAGGCAAGGCAAGTGTAACAAAAGGCACGGCACGGCAAGGGGAAACAAGGCTAAGGTACGGCAACGCAAGGCTGAGCAATGCACGCCCAGGCAAGGAAAGGGTAACGCAAGGCAAGGCACGGTAAGGCAAGGCGAGGCTAATGCACGACAACGCACGGCTTGGTAATGCACGGCAAGGCAAGGAAAGGGTAACGCAAGGCAAGGCACGGTTAGGCGAGGCAAGGCTAAGGCACGACAACGCTAGGCTAGGCAATGCACGGAAGGCAAGCAAAGAGTAACGGAAGGCAAGGAATGCAAGGCAAAGCAAGGCAACGCAAACAAGGCTATGGCAAGGTGAAACAAGGCTAAGGCACGGCAACGCAAGGCTAGGCAATGCACGGAAGGCAAGCAAAGAATAACGGAATGGAAGGAAGGCAAGGCAAAGCAAGGCAAAGCAAGCAAGGCTATGGCAAGGTGAAACAAGGCTAAGGCACCACAACGCATGGCCAGGTAATGCACGGCCAGCCAAGGAAAAGGTAACGCAAGGCAAGGCGCTTTGACGCAAGGCAAGGCTAATGCACGACAGCGCAAGGCTAGGCAATGCACGGAAGGCAAGCAAAGAGTAACGGAAACCAAGGAAGGCAAGGGAAAGCAAGGCAAGGCAAGGGTAACGGAAGGAAAGGCACGGCAAGGGGAAACAAGGCTAAGGCACGACAACGCACGGCTAGGCAATGCACGGCAAGGCAAGGAAAGGGTAACGCTAGGCAAGGCACGTCAGGCAAGGCAATGCTAATGCACGACAAGGCAAGGCTAGGCAGTGCACGGCAAGGCAAGGAAAGCGTAACGCAAGGCAAGGCACTGTCAGGCGAGGCAAGGCTAAGGCACGACAACGCAAGGCTAGGCAATGCACGGAAGGAAAGCAAAGAGTAACGGAAGGCAAGAAAAGCAAGGGAAAGCAAGGGAAGGCAAGGGTAACGGAAGGAACGGCACGGCAAGGGGAAACAAGGCTAAGGAACGACAACACAGGGCTAGGCAATGCAGGGCAAGGCAAGGAAAGTGTAACGCAAGGCAATGCACGGTTTGGGGAGGCAAGGCTAATGCACGACAACGCAAGGCTAGGCAATGCACGGAAGGCAAGCAAAGAGTAACGGAAGGCAAGGAATGCAAGGCAAAGCAAGGCAACGCAAGCAAGGCTATGGCAAGGTGAAAAAAGGCTAAGGCACGACCACGCAAGGCTAGGCAATGCACGGAAGGCAAGCAAAGAGTAACGGAAGGCAAGGAAGGCAAGGGAAAGCAAGGCCAGGCAAGGGTAACGGAAGGAACGGCACGGTAAGGGGAAACAAAGCTAAGGCACGACAATGCAAGGCTAGGCAATGCACGGCAAGGCAAGGAAAGGGTAACGCAAGGCAAGGCACGGTGAGGCAAGACAAGGCAAATGCACGACAACGCACGGCTAGGCAATGCACGGCAAGGCAAGGAAAGGGTACCGCAAGGCAAGGCACGGTCAGGCGAGGCAAGGCTAAGGAACGACAACGCAAGGCTAGGCAATGCACGGAAGGCAAGCAAAGAGTAACGGAAGGCAAGGAAGGCAAGCGAAGGCAAGGTAAGGCAATGGTAACGGAAGGAACGGCACGGCAAGGGTAACTAGGCTAAGGCACGACAACGCACGGCTAGGCAATGCACTGCAATGCAAGGAAAGGGTAACGCAAGGCAAGGCACGGTGAGGCAAGGCAAGGCTGATGCACGACAACGCACGGCTAGGCAATTCACGGCAAGGCAAGGAAAGTTTAACGCAAGGCAAGGCACGGTCAGGCGAGGCAAGGCTAAGGCACGACAACGCAAGGCTAGGCAATGCACGGATGGCAAGCAAAGAATAACGGAAGGCATGAAATGCAAGGGAAAGCAGGGGAAGGCAAGGGTAACGAAAGGAACGGCACGGCAAGGGGAAACAAGGCTAAGGCACGGCAACGCACGGCTAGGCAATGCAGGGCAAGGCAAGGAAATGGTAACGCAAGGCAAGGCACGGTTTGGGGAGGCAAGGCTAATGCACGACAACGCAAGGCTAGGGAGAGCACGGGTAGGCAAGGAAAGAGTAACGGAAGGAAAGGAAGGCAAGGCAAAGCAAGGCAAGGCAAGTTTAACAAAAGGCAAGGCACGGCAAGGGGAAACAAGGCTAAGGAACGGCAACGCACGGCTAGGCAATGCAAGGCCAGGCAAGGAAAGGGTAACGCAAGGCAAGGCACGGTAAGGCAAGACAAGGCTAATGCACGACAACGCACGGCTAGGCAATGCACGGCAAGGCAAGGAAAGGGTAACGCAAGGCAAGGCACGGTCAGGCGAGGCAAGGCTAATGCACGACAACGCAAGGCTAGGCAATGCACGGAAGGCAAGCAAAGAGTAACGGAAGGCAAGGAAGGCAAGGGAAACCAAGGCAAGGCAAGCGTAACGGAAGGAACGGCTCGGCAAGGGGAAACAAGGCTAAGGCACGGCAACGCAGGGCTAGGCAATGCACGGCAAGGCAAGGAAAGGGTAACGCAAGGCAAGGCACTGTCAGGCGAGGCAAAGCTAATGCACGACATCGCAAGGCTAGGCAGTGCACGGCTAGGCAAGGAAAGAGTAACGGAAGGAAAAGAAGGCAAGGCAAAGCATGGCAAGGCAAGTGTAACAACAGGCACGGCATGGCAAGGGGAAACAATTCTAAGGCACGACAACGCAAGGCTAGGCAATGCACGGAAGGCAAGCAAAGAGTAACGGAAGGCAAGGAAGGCAAGGGAAAGCAAGGAAAGGCAAGTGTAACAAAAGGCACGGCACGGCAAGGGGAAACAAGGCTAAGGCACGGCAACGCAAGGCTAAGCAATGCACGGCCAGGCAAGGAAAGGGTAACGCAAGGTAAGGCACGGTAATGCAAGGCGAGGCTAATGCACGACAACGTACGGCTAGGCAATGCACGGCAAGGCAAGGAAAGGGTAACGCAAGGCAAGGCACGGTTAGGCGAGGCATGGCTAAGGCACGACAACGCAAGGCTAGGCAATGCACGGAAGACAAGCAAACAGTAACGGAAGGCAAGGAATGCAAGGGAAAGCAGGGGAAGGCAAGGGTAACGAAAGGAACGGCACGGCAAGGTAAGTCAAGGCTAAGGCAAGGCAACGCAAGGCTAAGCAATGCACCGCAAGGCAAGGAAAGGGTAACGGAAGGCAAGGCAAGGCAAGGCACGACAACGTACGGCTAGGCAATGCAAGGCAAGGCAAGGAAAGGGTAACGCAAGGCAAGGCACGGTTAGGCGAGGCATGGCTAAGGCACGACAACGCAAGGCTAGGCAATGCACCGAAGACAAGTAAAGAGTAACGGAAGGCAAGGAAGGCAAGGCAAAGCAAGGCAACGCAAACAAGTCTATGGCAAGGTGAAAAAAGGCTAAGGCACGACAACGCAAGGCTAGGCAATGCACGGAAGGCAAGGAAAGAGTAACGGAATGGAAGGAAGGCAAGGCAAAGCAAGGCAAAGCAAGCAAGGCTATGGCAAGGTGAAACAAGGCTAAGGCACCACAACGCACGGCTAGGCAATGCACGGCAAGCCAAGGAAAAGGTAACGCAAGGCAAGGCACTGTGAGGCAAGGCAAGGCTAATGCACGACAACGCAAGGCTAGGCAATGCACGGAAGGCAAGCAAAGAGTAACGGAAGGCAAGGAAGGCAAGGGAAGCAAGGCAAGGCAAGGGTAACGGAAGGAACGGCACGGCAAGGGGAAACAAGGCTAAGGCACGACAACGCACGGCTAGGCAATGCACGGCAAGGCAAGGAAAGGGTAACGCCAGGCAAGGCACGGTCAGGCAAGGCAAGGCTAATGCACGACAACGCAAGGCTAGGCAGTGCACGCAAGGCAAGGCAAGGGTAACGGAAGGAACGGCACGGCAAGGGGAAACAAGGCTAAGGCACGACAACGCACGGCTAGGCAATGCACGGCAAGGCAAGGAAAGGGTAACGCAAGGCAAGGCACGGTGAGGCAAGACAAGGCAAATGCACGACAACGCACGGCTAGGCAATGCACGGCAAGGCAAGGAAAGGGTAACGCAAGGCAAGGCACGGTCAGGCGAGGCAAGGCTAAGGAACGACAACGCAAGGCTAGGCAATGCACGGAAGGCAAGCAAAGAGTAACGGAAGGCAAGGAAGGCAAGGGAAAGCAAGGTAAGGCAATGGTAACGGAAGGAACGGCACGGCAAGGGCAAACTAGGCTAAGGCACGACAACGCACGGCTAGGCAATGCACGGCAAGGCAAGGAAAGTTTAACGCAAGGCAAGGCACGGTCAGGCGAGGCAAGGCTAAGGCACGACAACGCAAGGCTAGGCAATGCACGGATGGCAAGCAAAGAGTAACGGAAGGCAAGGAAGCCAAGGGAAACCAAGGCAAGGCAAGTGTAACGGAAGGAACGGCTCGGCAAGGGGAAATAAGGCTAAGGCACGGCAACGCAGGGCTAGGCAATGCACGGCAAGGCAAGGAAAGGGTAACGCAAGGCAAGGCACTGTCAGGCGAGGCAAAGCTAATGCACGACATCGCAAGGCTAGGCAGTGCACGGCTAGGCAAGGAAAGAGTAACGGAAGGAAAGGAAGGCAAGGCAAAGCATGGCAAGGCAAGTGTAACAACAGGCACGGCATGGCAAGGGGAAACAAGGCTAAGGCACGACAACGCAAGGCTAGGCAATGCACGGAAGGCAAGCAAAGAGTAACGGAAGGCAAGGAAGGCAAGGGAAAGCAAGGAAAGGCAAGTGTAACAAAAGGCACGGCACGGCAAGGGGAAACAAGGCTAAGGCACGGCAACGCAAGGATAAGCAATGCACGGTAAGGCAAGGAAAGGGTAACGAAAGGTAAGGCACGGTAATGCAAGGCGAGGCTAATGCACGACAACGTACGGCTAGGCAATGCACGGCAAGGCAAGGAAAGGGTAACGCAAGGCAAGGCACGGTCAGGCAAGGCAAGGCTAAGGCACGACAACGCAAGGCTAGGCAATGCACGGAAGGCAAGCAAAGAGTAACGGAAGGCAAGGAAGGCAAGGGAAAGCAAGGCAATGCAAGGGTAACGGAAGGAACGGCACGGCAAGGGGAAACAAGGCTAAGGCACGACAACGCACGGCTAGGCAATGCACGGCAAGGCAAGGAAAGAGTAACGCAAGGCAAGGCACGGTGAGGCAAGGCAAGGCTAATGCACGACAACGCACGGCTAGGAAATGCACGGCAAGGCAAGGAAAGGGTAACGCAAGGCAAAGCACGGTCAGGCGACGCAAGGCTAAGGCACGACAACGCAAGGCTAGGCAATGCACGAAATGCAAGCAAAGAGTAACGGAAGGCAAGGAAGGCAAGGCAAAGGAAGCAAGGCTATGGCAAGGTGAAACAAGGCTAAGGCACGACAACGCACGGCTAGGCAATGCACGGCCAGGCAAGGAAAAGGTAACGCAAGGCAAGGCACTGTGAGGCAAGGCAAGGCTAATGCACGACAGCGCAAGGCTAGGCAATGCACGGAAGGCAAGCAAAGAGTAACGGAAACCAAGGAAGGCAAGGGAAAGCAAGGCAAGGCAAGGGTAACGGAAGTAACGGCACGGCAAGGGGAAACAAGGCTTAGGCACGAGAACACAGGGCTAGGCAATGCAGGACAAGGCAAGGAAAGGGTAACGCCAGGCAAGGCACGATCAGGCAAGGCAAGGCTAATGCACGACAAGGCAAGGCTTGGCAGTGCACAGCAAGGCAAGGAAAGGGTAACGCAAGGCAAGGCACTGTCAGGCGAGGCAAGGCTAAGGCACGACAACGCAAGGCTAGGCAATGCACGGAAGGAAAGCAAAGAGTAACGGAAGGCAAGGAAAGCAAGGGAAAGCAAGGCAAGGCAAGGGTAACGGAAGGAACGGCACGGCAAGGGGAAACAAGGCTAAGGCACGACAACACAGGGCTAGGCAATGCAGGGCAAGGCAAGGAAAGGGTAACGCAAGGCAAGGCACGGTTTGGGGAGGCAAGGCTAATGCACGACAACCCAAGGCTAGGCAATGCACGGAATGCAAGCAAAGAGTAACGGAAGGCAAGGAATGCAAGGCAAAGCAAGGCAACGCAAGCAAGGCTATGGCAAGGTGAAAAAAGGCTAAGGCACGACCACGCAAGGCTAGGCAATGCACGGAAGGCAAGCAAAGAGTAACGGAAGGCAAGGAAGGCAAGGCAAAGCAAGGCAACGCAAGCAAGGCTATGGCAAGGTGAAAAAAGGCTAAGACACGACAACGCAAGGCTAGCCAATGCACGGAAGGCAAGCAAAGAGTAACGGAAACCAAGGAAGGCAAGGGAAAGCAAGGCAAGGCAAGGGTAACGGAAGGAACGGCACGGCAAGGGGAAACAAGGCTAAGGCACGACAACGCACGGCTAGGCAATGCACGGCAAGGCAAGGAAAGGGTAACGCCAGGCAAGGCACGGTCAGGCAAGGCAAGGCTAATGCCCGACAAGGCAAGGCTTGGCAGTGCACGGCAAGGCAAGGAAAGGGTAACGCAAGGCAAGGCACTGTCAGGCGAGGCAAGGCTAAGGCACGACAACGCAAGGCTAGGCAATGCACGGAAGGCAAGCAAAGAGTAACGGAAGGCAAGGAAAGCAAGGGAAAGCAAGGCAAGGCAAATGTAACGGAAGGAACGGCACGGCAAGGGGAAACAAGGCTAAGGCACGACAAAACAGGGCTAGGCAATGCAGGGCAAGGCAAGGAAAGGGTAACGCAAGGCAAGGCACGGTGAGGCAAGGCAAGGCTGATGCACGACAACGCACGGCTAGGCAATGCACGGCAAGGCAAGGAAAGGGTAACGCAAGGCAAGGCACGGTCAGGCGACGCAAGGCTAAGGCACGACAACGCAAGGCTAGGCAATGCACGAAAGGCAAGCAAAGAGTAACGGAAGGCAAGGAAGGCAAGGGAAAGCAGGGGAAAGCAAGGGTAACGGAAGGAACGGCACGGCAAGGGGAAACAAGGCTAAGGCACGGCAACGCACGGCTAGGCAATGCACGGCAAGGCAAGGAAAGGGTAACGCAAGGCAAGGCACGGTGAGGCAAGGCAAGGCTGATGCACGACAACGCACGGCTAGGCATTTCACGGCAAGTCAAGGAAAGGGTAACGCAAGGCCAGGCACGGTCAGGCGACGCAAGGCTAAGGCACGACAACGCAAGGCTAGGCAATGCACGAAAGGCAAGCAAAGAGTAACGGAAGGCAAGGAAGGCAAGGGGAAGCAGGGGAAAGCAAGGGTAACGGAAGGAACGGCACGGTAAGGGGAAACAAGGCTAAGGCACGACAACGCAGGGCTAGGCAATGCACGGCCAGGCAAGGAAAGGGTAACGCAAGGCAAGGCACGGTCAGGCGAGGCAAGGGTAATGCACGACAACGCAAGGCTACGCAGTGCACGGCTAGGCAAGGAAAGAGGAACGGAAGGAAAGGAAGGCAAGGCAAAGCAAGGCAAGGCAAGTGTAACAAAAGGCACGGCACGGCAAGGGGAAACAAGGCTAAGGTACGGCAACGCAAGGCTGAGCAATGCACGGCCAGGCAAGGAAAGGGTAACGCAAGGCAAGGCACGGTAATGCAAGGCGAGGCTAATGCACGACAACGTACGGCTAGGCAATGCACGGCAAGGCAAGGAAAGGGTAACGCAAGGCAAGGCACGGTTAGGCGAGGCATGGCTAAGGCACGACAACGCTAGGCTAGGCAATGCACCGAAGACAAGTAAAGAGTAACGGAAGGCAAGGAAGGCAAGGCAAAGCAAGGCAACGCAAACAAGTCTATGGCAAGGTGAAAAAAGGCTAAGGCACGACAACGCAAGGCTAGGCAATGCACGGAAGGCAAGGAAAGTGTAACGGAATGGAAGGAAGGCAAGGCAAAGCAAGGCAAAGCAAGCAAGGCTATGGCAAGGTGAAACAAGGCTAAGGCAGCACAACGCACGGCTAGGCAATGCACGGCAAGCCAAGGAACAGGTAACGCAAGGCAAGGCACTGTGAGGCAAGGCAAGGCTAATGCACGACAGCGCAAGGCTAGGCAATGCACGGAAGGCAAGCAAAGAGTAACGGAAACCAAGGAAGGCAAGGGAAAGCAAGGCAAGGCAAGGGTAACGGAAGGAACGGCACGGCAAGGGGAAACAAGGCTAAGGCACGACAACGCAAGGCTAGGCAATGCACGGAAGGCAAGCAAAGAGTAACGGAAGGCAAGGAAGGCAAGGCAAAGCAAGGCAACGCAAGCAAGCCTATGGCAAGGTGAAACAAGGCTAAGGCACGACAACGCAAGGCTAGGCAATGCACGGAAGGCAAGCAAAGAGTAACGGAAGGCAAGGAAGGCAAGGGAAAGCAAGGCAAGGCAAGGGTAACGGAAGGAACGGCACGGCAAGGGGAAACAAGGCTAAGTCACGACAACGCACGGCTAGGCAATGCACGGCAAGGCAAGGAAAGGGTAACGCCAGGCAAGGCACGGTCAGGCAAGGCAAGGCTAATGCACGACAAGGCAAGGCTAGGCAGTGCACGGCAAAGCAAGGAAAGGGTAACGCAAGGCAAGGCACTGTCAGGCGAGGCAAGGCTACGGCACGACAACGCAAGGCTAGGCAATGCACGGAAGGTAAGCAAAGAGTAACGGAAGGCAAGGAAAGCAAGGGAAAGCAAGGCAAGGTAAGGGTAACGGAAGGAACGGCACGGCAAGGGGAAACAAGGCTAAGGCACGACAACGCACGGCTAGGCAATGCACGGCAAGGCAAGGAAAGGGTAACGCCAGGCAAGGCACGGTCAGGCAAGGCAAGGCTAATGCACGACAAGGCAAGGCTAGGCAGTGCACGGCAAGGCAAGGCAAGGGTAACGGAAGGAACGGCACGGCAAGGGGAAACAAGGCTAAGGCACGACAACGCAGGGCTAGGCAATGCACGGCAAGGCAAGGAAAGGGTAACGCAAGGCAAGGCACGGTGAGGCAAGACAAGGCAAATGCACGACAACGCACGGCTAGGCAATGCACGGCAAGGCAAGGAAAGGGTACCGCAAGGCAAGGCACGGTCAGGCGAGGCAAGGCTAAGGAACGACAACGCAAGGCTAGGCAATGCACGGAAGGCAAGCAAAGAGTAACGGAAGGCAAGGAAGGCAAGGGAAAGCAAGGTAAGGCAATGGTAACGGAAGGAACGGCACGGCAAGGGCAAACTAGGCTAAGGCACGACAACGCACGGCTAGGCAATTCACGGCAAGGCAAGGAAAGTTTAACGCAAGGCAAGGCACGGTCAGGCGAGGCAAGGCTAAGGCACGACAACGCAAGGCTAGGCAATGCACGGATGGCAAGCAAAGAGTAACGGAAGGCAAGAAATGCAAGGGAAAGCATGGGAAGGCAAGGGTAACGAAAGGAACGGCACGGTAAGGGGAAACAAGGCTAAGGCACGACAACAAAGGGCTAGGCAATGCAGGGCAAGGCAAGGAAAGGGTAACGCAAGGCAAGGCACGGTCAGGCGAGGCAAGGCTAAGGCACGACAACGCAAGGCTAGGCAATGCACGGAAGGCAAGCAAAGAGTTACGGAAGGCAAGGAAGGCAAGGGAAAGCAAGGCAAGGCAAGGGTAACGGAAGGAACGGCACGGCAAGGGGAAACAAGGCTAAGGCACGGCAACGCAGGGCTAGGCAATGCACGGCAAGGCAAGGAAAGGGTAACGCAAGGCAAGGCACTGTCAGGCGAGGCAAAGCTAATGCACGAAATCGCAAGGCTAGGCAGTGCACGGCTAGGCAAGGAAAGAGTAACGGAAGGAAAGGAAGGCAAGGCAAAGCATGGCAAGGCAAGTGTAACAACAGGCACGGCATGGCAAGGGGAAACAAGGCTAAGGCACGACAACGCAAGGCTAGGCAATGCACGGAAGGCAAGCAAAGAGTAACGGAAGGCAAGGAAGGCAAGGGAAAGCAAGGAAAGGCAAGTGTAACAAAAGGCACGGCACGGCAAGGGGAAACAAGGCTAAGGCACGGCAACGCAAGGCTAAGCAATGCACGGCCAGGCAAGGAAAGGGTAACGCAAGGTAAGGCACGGTAAGGCAAGGCAAGGCTAATGCACGACAACGCACGGCTAGGCAATGCACGGCAAGGCAAGGAAAGGGTAACGCAGGCAAGGCACGGTTAGGCGAGGCAAGGCTAAGGCACGACAACGCAAGGCTAGGCAATGCACGGAAGACAAGCAAAGAGTAACGGAAGGCAAGGAATGCAAGGGAAAGCAGGGGAAGGCAAGGGTAACGAAAGGAACGGCACGGTAAGGGGAAACAAGGCTAAGGCACGACAACACAGGGCTAGGCAATGCAGGGCAAGGCAAGGAAAGGGTAACGCAAGGCAAGGCACGGTTTGGGGAGGCCAGGCTAATGCACGACAACGCAAGGCTAGGCAATGCACGGAAGGCAAGCAAAGAGTAACGGAAGGCAAGGAAGGCAAGGGAAAGCAAGGCAAGGCAAGTGTAACAAAAGGCACGGCACGGCAAGGGGAAACAAGGCTAAGGCACGGCAACGCAAGGCTAAGCAATGCACGGCCAGGCAAGGAAAGGGTAACGGAAGGCAAGGCACGGTAATGCAAGGCGAGGCTAATGCACGACAACGTACGGCTAGGCAATGCACGGCAAGGCAAGGAAAGGGTAACGCAAGGCAAGGCACGGTTAGGCGAGGCATGGCTAAGGCACGACAACGCAAGGCTAGGCAATGCACGGAAGACAAGTAAAGAGTAACGGAAGGCAAGGAATGCAAGGCAAAGCAAGGCAACGCAAACAAGTCTATGGCAAGGTGAAAAAAGGCTAAGGCACGACAACGCAAGGCTAGGCAATGCACGGCAAGGCAAGGAAAGAGTAACGGAATGGAAGGAAGGCAAGGCAAAGCAAGGCAAAGCAAGCAAGGCTATGGCAAGGTGAAAAAAGGCTAAGGCACGACAACGCAAGGCTAGGCAATGCACGGAAGGCAAGCAAAGAGTAACGGAAGGCAAGGAAGGCAAGGCAAAGCAAGGCAACGTAAGCAAGGCTATGGCAAGGTGAAAAAAGGCTAAGGCACGACAACGCAAGGCTAGGCAATGCACGGAAGGCAAGCAAAGAGTAACGGAAGGCAAGGAAGGCAAGGGAAAGCAAGGCAAGGGTAACCGAAGGAACGGCACGGCAACGGGAAACAAAGCTAAGGCACGACAATGCAGTGCTAGGCAATGCATGGCAAGGCAAGGAAAGGGTAACGCAAGGCAAGGCACGGTGACGCAAGACAAGGCAAATGCACGACAACGCACGGCTAGGCAATGCACGGCAAGGCAAGGAAAGGGTACCGCAAGGCAAGGCACGGTCAGGAGAGGCAAGGCTAAGGCACGACAACGCAAGGCTAGGCAATGCACGGAAGGCAAGCAAAGAGTAACGGAACGCAAGGAAGGCAAGGGAAACCAAGGCAAGGCAAGGGTAACGGAAGGAACGGCACGGCAAGGGGAAACAAGGCTAAGGCAAGGCAACGCACGGCTAGGCAATGCACGGCCAGGCAAGGAAAGGGTAACGCAAGGCAAGGCACGGTCAGGCGAGGCAAGGCTAAGGCACGACAACGGAAGGCTAGGCAATGCACGGAAGGCAAGCAAAGAGTAACGGAAACCAAGGAAGGCAAGGGAAAGGAAGGCAATGCAAGGGTAACGGAATGAACGGCACGGCAAGGGGAAACAATGCTAAGGCACGACAAAGCACGGCTAGGCAATGCACGGCAAGGCAAGGAAAGGGTAACGCTAGGCAAGGCACGGTCAGGCAAGGCAAGGCTAATGCACGACAAGGCAAGGCTTGGCAGTGCACGGCAAGGCAAGGAAAGGGTAACGCAAGGCAAGGCACTGTCAGGCGAGGCAAGGCTAAGGCACGACAACGCAAGGCTAGGCAATGCAGGGAAGGAAAGCAAAGAGTAACGGAAGGCAAGGAAGGCAAGGGAAAGCAAGGCAAGGCAAGTGAAACAAAAGGCACGGCACGGCAAGGGGAAACAAGGGTAAGGCACGACAACACAGGGCTAGGCAATGCAGGGCAAGGCAAGGAAAGGGTAACGCAAGGCAAGGCACGGTTTGTGGAGGCAAGGCTAATGCACGACAACGCAAGGCTAGGCAATGCACGGAAGGCAAGCAAAGAGTAACGGAAGGCAAGGAATGCAAGGCAAAGCAAGGCAACGCAAGCAAGGCTATGGCAAGGTGAAAAAAGGCTAAGGCACGACAACGCAAGGCTAGGCAATGCACGGAAGGCAAGTAAAGAGTAACTGAAGGCACGGAAGGCAAGGCAAAGCAAGGCAACGCAAGCAAGCTTATGGCAAGGTGAAACACGGCTAAGGCACGACAACGCAAGGCTAGGCAATGAACGGAAGGCAAGCAAAGATTAACTGAAGGCAAGGAAGGCAAGGGAAAGCAAGGGAAGGCAAGGGCAACGGAAGGAACGGCTCGGTAAGGGGAAACAAGGCTAAGGCACGACAACGCACGGCTAGGCAATGCACGGCAAGGCAAGGAAAGGGTAACGCAAGGCAAGGCACGTTGAGGCAAGACCTGGCAAATGCACGACAACGCACGGCTTTGCAATGCCCGGCATGTCAAGGAAAGGGTACCGCAAGGCAAGGCACGGTCAGGCGAGGCAAGGCTAAGGAACGACAACGCAAGGCTAGGCAATGCACGGAAGGCAAGCAAAGAGTAACGGAAGGCAAGGAACGCAAGGGAAAGCAAGGCAAGGCAAGGGTAACGGAAGGAACGGCACGGCAAGGGGAAACAAGGCTAAGGCACGACAACGCACGGCTAGGCAATGCACTGCAAGGCAAGGAAAGGGTAACGCAAGGCAAGGCACGGTCAGGCGAGGCAAGGCTAAGGCACGACAACGCAAGGCTAGGCAATGCACGGAAGGCAAGCAAAGAGTAACGGAACGCAAGGAAGGCAAGGGAAAGCAACGCAAGGCAAGGTTAACGGAAGGAACTGCACGGCAAGGGGAAACAAGGCTAAGGCACGGCAACGCACGGCTAGGCAACGCAGGGCAAGGCAAGGAAATGGTAACGCAAGGCAAGGCACGGTCAGGCAAGGCAAGGCTAATGCACGACAACGCAAGGCTAGGCAGTGCACGGCAAGGCAAGGCAAGGGTAACGGAAGGAACGGCACGGTAAGGGGAAACAAAGCTAAGGCACGACAATGCAGGGCTAGGCAATGCACGGCAAGGCAAGGAAAGGGTAACGCAAGGCAAGGCACGGTGAGGCAAGGCAAGGCAAATGCACGACAACGCACGGCTAGGCAATGCACGGCAAGGCAAGGAAAGGGTAACGCAAGGCAAGGCACGGTCAGGCGAGGCAAGGCTAAGGAACGACAACGCAAGGCTAGGCAATGCACGGAAGGCAAGCAAAGAGTAACGGAAGGCAAGGAAGGCAAGGGAAAGCAAGGGAAGGCAAGGGTAACGGAAGGAAGACACGGCAAGGGGAAACAAGGCTAAGGCACGACAACGCACGGATAGGCAATGCACGGCAAGGCAAGGAAAGGGTAACGCAAGGCAAGGCACGGTGAGGCAAGGCAAGGCTAATGCACGACAACGCACGGCTAGGCAATGCACGGCAAGGCAAGGAAAGGGTAACGCAAGGCAAGGCACGGTCAGGCGAGGCAAGACTAAGGCACGACAACGCAAGGCTAGGCAATGCACGGAAGGCAAGCAAAGAGTAACGGAAGGCAAGGAATGCAAGGGAAAGCATGGGAAGGCAAGGGTAACGGAAGGAACGGCACGGTAAGGGGAAACAAGGCTAAGGCACGACAACGCAGGGCTAGGCAATGCAGGGCAAGGCAAGGAAAGGGTAACGCAAGGCAAGGCACGGTCAGGCGAGGCAAGGCTAAGGCAAGACAACGCAAGGCTAGGCAATGCACGGAAGGCAAGCAAAGAGTAACGGAAGGCAAGGAAGGCAAGGGAAAGCAAGGCAAGGCAAGGGTAACGGAAGGAACGGCACGGCAAGGGGAAACAAGGCTAAGGCACGGCAACGCACGGCTAGGCAATGCACGGCAAGGCAAGGAAAGGGTAACGCAAGGCAAGGCACTGTCAGGCGAGGCAAAGCTAATGCACGACATCGCAAGGCTAGGCAGTGCACGGCTAGGCAAGGAAAGAGTAACGGAAGGAAAGGAAGGCAAGGCAAAGCATGGCAAGGCAAGTGTAACAACAGGCACGGCATGGCAAGGGGAAACAAGGCTAAGGCACGACAACGCAAGGCTAGGCAATGCACGGAAGGCAAGCAAAGAGTAACGGAAGGCAAGGAAGGCAAGGCAAAGCAAGGCAACGCAAGCAAGGCTATGGCAAGGTGAAAAAAAGGCTAAGACACGACAAGGCAAGGCTAGGCAATGCACGGAAGGCAAGCAAAGAGTAACGGAATGCAAGGAAGGCAAGGGAAGGCAAGGCAAGGCAAGTGTAACAAAAGGCACGGCACGGCAAGGGGAAACAAGGCTAAGGCACGGCAACGCAAGGCTAAACAATGCACGGCCAGGCAAGGAAAGGGTAACGCAAGGTAAGGCACGGTAATGCAAGGCGAGGCTAATGCACGACAACGTACGGCTAGGCAATGCACGGCAAGGCAAGGAAAGGGTAACGCAAGGCAAGGCACGGTTAGGCGAGGCATGGCTAAGGCACGACAACGCAAGGCTAGGCAATGCACGGAAGACAAGCAAAGAGTAACGGAAGGCAAGGAATGCAAGGGAAAGCAGGGGAAGGCAAGGGTAACGAAAGGAACGGCACGGTAAGGGGAAACAAGGCTAAGGCACGACAACACAGGGCTAGGCAATGCAGGGCAAGGCAAGGAAAGGGTAACGCAAGGCAAGGCACGGTTTGGGGAGGCCAGGCTAATGCACGACAACGCAAGGCTAGGCAATGCACGGAAGGCAAGCAAAGAGTAACGGAAGGCAAGGAAGGCAAGGGAAAGCAAGGCAAGGCAAGTGTAACAAAAGGCACGGCACGGCAAGGGGAAACAAGGCTAAGGCACGGCAACGCAAGGCTAAGCAATGCACGGCCAGGCAAGGAAAGGGTAACGGAAGGCAAGGCACGGTAATGCAAGGCGAGGCTAATGCACGACAACGTACGGCTAGGCAATGCACGGCAAGGCAAGGAAAGGGTAACGCAAGGCAAGGCACGGTTAGGCGAGGCATGGCTAAGGCACGACAACGCAAGGCTAGGCAATGCACGGAAGACAAGTAAAGAGTAACGGAAGGCAAGGAATGCAAGGCAAAGCAAGGCAACGCAAACAAGTCTATGGCAAGGTGAAAAAAGGCTAAGGCACGAGAACGCAAGGCTAGGCAATGCACGGAAGGCAAGCAAAGAGTAACGGAATGGAAGGAAGGCAAGGCAAAGCAAGGCAAAGCAAGCAAGGCTATGGCAAGGTGAAACAAGGCTAAGGCAGCACAACGCACGGCTAGGCAATGCACGGCTAGCCAAGGAACAGGTAACGCAAGGCAAGGCACTGTGAGGCAAGGCAAGGCTAATGCACGACAGCGCAAGGCTAGGCAATGCACGGAAGGCAAGCAAAGAGTAACGGAAACCAAGGAAGGCAAGGGAAAGCAAGGCAAGGCAAGGGTAACGGAAGGAACGGCACGGCAAGGGGAAACAAGGGTAAGGCACGAGAACGCACGGCTACGCAATGCACGGCAAGGCAAGGAAAGGGTAACGCCAGGCAAGGCACGGTCAGGCAAGGCAAGGCTAATGCACGACAAGGCAAGGCTAGGCAGTGCACGGCAAGGCAAGGAAAGGGTAACGCAAGGCAAGGCACTGTCAGGCGAGGCAAGGCAAAGGCACGACAACGCAAGGCTAGGCAATGCACGGAAGGAAAGCAAAGAGTAATGGAAGGCAAGGAAAGCAAGGGAAAGCAAGGCAAGGCAAGGGTAACGTAAGGAACGGCACGGCAAGGGGAAACATGGCTAAGGCATGACAACACAGGGCTAGGCAATGCAGGGCAAGGCAAGGAAAGGGTAACGCAAGGCAAGGCACGGTTTGGGGAGTCAAGGCTAATGCACGACAACGCAAGGCTAGGCAATGCACGGGAGGCAAGCAAAGAGTAACGGAAGGCAAGGAATGCAAGGCAAAGCAAGGCAACGCAAGCAAGGCTATGGCAAGGTGAAAAAAGGCTAAGGCACGACCACGCAAGGCTAGGCAATGCATGGAAGGCAAGCAAAGTGTAACGGAAGGCACGGAAGGCAAGGCAAAGCAAGGCAACGCAAGCAAGCCTATGGCAAGGTGAAACACGGCTAAGGCACGACAACGCAAAGCTAGGCAATGAACGGAAGGCAAGCAAAGAGTAACGGAACGCAAGGAAGGCAAGGGAAAGCAAGGGAAGGCAAGGGTAACGGAAGGAACGGCACGGCAAGGGGAAACAAGGCTAAGGCACGGCAACGCAAGGCTAGGCAATGCACGGAAGGCAAGCAAAGAATAACGGAATGGAAGGAAGGCAAGGCAAAGCAAGCAAGGCTATGGCAAGGTGAAACAAGGCTAAGGCACCACAACGCACGGCCAGGCAATGCACGGCCAGCCAAGGAAAAGGTAACGCAAGGCAAGGCGCTATGACGCAAGGCAAGGCTAATGCACGACAGCGCAAGGCTAGGCAATGCACGGAAGGCAAGCAAAGAGTAACGGAAGGCAAGGAAGGCAAGGGAAAGCAGGGGAAGGCAAGGGTAACGAAAGGAACGGCACGGTAAGGGGAAACAAGGCTAAGGCACGACAACACAGGGCTAGGCAATGCAGGGCAAGGCAAGGAAAGGGTAACGCAAGGCAAGGCACGGTTTGGGGAGGCCAGGCTAATGCACGACAACGCAAGGCTAGGCAATGCACGGAAGGCAAGCAAAGAGTAACGGAAGGCAAGGAAGGCAAGGGAAAGCAAGGCAAGGCAAGTGTAACAAAAGGCACGGCACGGCAAGGGGAAACAAGGCTAAGGCACGGCAACGCAAGGCTAAGCAATGCACGGCCAGGCAAGGAAAGGGTAACGCAAGGCAAGGCACGGTAATGCAAGGCGAGGCTAATGCACGACAACGTACGGCTAGGCAATGCACGGCAAGGCAAGGAAAGGGTAACGCAAGGCAAGGCACGGTTAGGCGAGGCAAGGCTAAGGCACGACAACGCAAGGCTAGGCAATGCACGGAAGGCAAGCAAAGAGTAACGGAAGGCAAGGAATGCAAGGCAAAGCAAGGCAAAGCAAGGCAACGCAAACATGTCTATGGCAAGGTGAAAAAAGGCTAAGGCACGACAACGCAAGGCTAGGCAATGCACGGAAGGCAAGCAAAGAGTAACGGAATGGAAGGAAGGCAAGGCAAAGCAAGGCAAAGCAAGCAAGGCTATGGCAAGGTGAAACAAGGCTAAGGCACGACAACGCAAGGCTAGGCAATGCACGGAAGGCAAGCAAAGAGTAACGGAAGGCAAGGAAGGCAAGGCAAAGCAAGGCAACGTAAGCAAGGCTATGGCAAGGTGAAAAAAGGCTAAGGCACGACAACGCAAGGCTAGGCAATGCACGGAAGGCAAGCAAAGAGTAACGGAAGGCAAGGAAGGCAAGGGAAAGCAAGGCAAGGGTAACCGAAGGAACGGCACGGCAACGGGAAACAAAGCTAAGGCACGACAATGCAGTGCTAGGCAATGCATGGCAAGGCAAGGAAAGGGTAACGCAAGGCAAGGCACGGTGACGCAAGACAAGGCAAATGCACGACAACGCACGGCTAGGCAATGCACGGCAAGGCAAGGAAAGGGTACCGCAAGGCAAGGCACGGTCAGGAGAGGCAAGGCTAAGGCACGACAACGCAAGGCTAGGCAATGCACGGAAGGCAAGCAAAGAGTAACGGAACGCAAGGAAGGCAAGGGAAACCAAGGCAAGGGAAGGGTAACGGAAGGAACGGCTCGGCAAGGGGAAACAAGGGTAAGGCAAGGCAACGCACCGCTAGGCAATGCACGGCCAGGCAAGGAAAGGGTAACGCAAGGCAAAGCTCTGTCAGGCGAGATAAGGCTAAGGTACGACAACGGAAGGCTAGGCAATGCACGGAAGGCAAGCAAAGAGTAACGGAAGGCAAGGAAGGCAAGGGAAAGCAAGGCAAGGCAAGGGTAACGGAAGGAACGGCACGGCAAGGGGAAACAAGGCTAAGGCACGACAAAGCACGGCTAGGCAATGCACGGCAAGGCAAGGAAAGGGTAACGCTAGGCAAGGCACGGTCAGGCAAGGCAAGGCTAATGCACGACAAGGCAAGGCTTGGCAGTGCACGGCAAGGCAAGGAAAGGGTAACGCAAGGCAAGGCACTGTCAGGCGAGGCAAGGCTAAGGCACGACAACGCAAGGCTAGGCAATGCAGGGAAGGAAAGCAAAGAGTAACGGAAGGCAAGGAAAGCAAGGGAAAGCAAGGCAAGGCAAGGGTAACGGAAGGAACGGCACGGCAAGGGGAAACAAGGCTAAGGCACGACAACACAGGGCTAGGCAATGCAGGGCAAGGCAAGGAAAGGGTAACGCAAGGCAAGGCACGGTTTGTGGAGGCAAGGCTAATGCACGACAACGCAAGGCTAGGCAATGCACGGAAGGCAAGCAAAGAGTAACGGAAGGCAAGGAATGCAAGGCAAAGCAAGGCAACGCAAGCAAGGCTATGGCAAGGTGAAAAAAGGCTAAGGCACGACAACGCAAGGCTAGGCAATGCACGGAAGGCAAGCAAAGAGTAACTGAAGGCACGGAAGGCAAGGCAAAGCAAGGCAACGCAAGCAAGCTTATGGCAAGGTGAAACACGGCTAAGGCACGACAACGCAAGGCTAGGCAATGAACGGAAGGCAAGCAAAGATTAACTGAAGGCAAGGAAGGCAAGGGAAAGCAAGGGAAGGCAAGGGCAACGGAAGGAACGGCACGGTAAGGGGAAACAACGCTAAGGCACGACAATGCAGGGCTAGGCAATGCACGGCAAGGCAAGGAAAGGGTAACGCAAGGCAAGGCACGTTGAGGCAAGACCTGGCAAATGCACGACAACGCACGGCTTTGCAATGCCCGGCATGTCAAGGAAAGGGTACCGCAAGGCAAGGCACGGTCAGGCGAGGCAAGGCTAAGGCACGACAACGCAAGGCTAGGCAATGCACGGAAGGCAAGCAAAGAGGAACGGAAGGCAAGGAACGCAAGGGAAAGCAAGGCAAGGCAAGGGTAACGGAAGGAACGGCACGGCAAGGGGAAACAAGGCTAAGGCACGACAACGCACGGCTAGGCAATGCACTGCAAGGCAAGGAAAGGGTAACGCAAGGCAAGGCACGGTCAGGCGAGGCAAGGCTAAGGCACGACAACGCAAGGCTAGGCAATGCACGGAAGGCAAGCAAAGAGTAACGGAACGCAAGGAAGGCAAGGGAAAGCAACGCAAGGCAAGGTTAACGGAAGGAACTGCACGGCAAGGGGAAACAAGGCTAAGGCACGGCAACGCACGGCTAGGCAACGCAGGGCAAGGCAAGGAAATGGTAACGCAACTCAAGGCACGGTCAGGCAAGGCAAGGCTAATGCACGACAAGGCAAGGCTAGGCAGTGCACGGCAAGGCAAGGCAAGGGTAACGGAAGGAACGGCACGGTAAGGGGAAACAAAGCTAAGGCACGACAATGCAGGGCTAGGCAATGCACGGCAAGGCAAGGAAAGGGTAACGCAAGGCAAGGCACGGTGAGGCAAGACAAGGCAAATGCACGACAACGCACGGCTAGGCAATGCACGGCAAGGCAAGGAAAGGGTACCGCAAGGCAAGGCACGGTCAGGCGAGGCAAGGCTAAGGAACGACAACGCAAGGCTAGGCAATGCACGGAAGGCAAGCAAAGAGTAACGGAAGGCAAGGAAGGCAAGGGAAAGCAAGGGAAGGCAAGGGTAACGGAAGGAAGACACGGCAATGGGAAACTAGGCTAAGGCACGACAACGCACGGCTAGGCAATGCACCGCAAGGTAAGGAAAGGGTAAAGCAAGGCAAGGCACGGTGAGGCAAGGCAAGGCTGATGCACGACAACGCACGGCTAGGCAATTCACGGCAAGGCAAGGAAAGTTTAACGCAAGGCAAGGCACGGTCAGGCGAGGCAAGGCTAAGGCACGACAACGCAAGGCTAGGCAATGCACGGAAGGCAAGCAAAGAGTAACGGAAGGCAAGGAAGGCAAGGGAAAGCATGGGAAGGCAAGGGTAACGGAAGGAACGGCACGGTAAGGGGAAACAAGGCTAAGGCACGACAACGCAGGGCTAGGCAATGCACGGCAAGGCAAGGAAAGGGTAACGCAAGGCAAGGCACTGTCAGGCGAGGCAAGGCTAAGGCACGACAACGCAAGGCTAGGCAATGCACGGAAGGCAAGCAAAGAGTAACGGAAGGGAAGGAAGGCAAGGGAAAGCAAGGCAAGGCAAGGGTAACGGAAGGAACGGCACGGCAAGGGGAAACAAGGCTAAGACACGGCAACGCACGGCTAGGCAATGCACGGCAAGGCAAGGAAAGGGTAACGCAAGGCAAGGCACGGTCAGGCGAGGCAAAGCTAATGCACGACAACGCAAGGCTAGGCAGTGCACGGCTAGGCAAGGAAAGAGTAACGGAAGGAAAGGATGGCAAGGCAAGTGTAACAACAGGCACGGCATGGCAAGGGGAAACAAGGCTAAGGCACGACAACGCAAGGCTAGGCAATGCACGGAAGGCAAGCAAAGAGTAACGGAAGGCAAGGTAGGCAAGGGAAAGCAAGGCTAAGGCAAGTGTAACAAAAGGCACGGCACGGCAAGGGGAAACAAGGCTAAGGCACGGCAACGCAAGGCTAAACAATGCACGGCCAGGCAAGGAAAGGGTAACGCAAGGTAAGGCACGGTAATGCAAGGCGAGGCTAATGCACGACAACGTACGGCTAGGCAATGCACGGCAAGGCAAGGAAAGGGTAACGCAAGGCAAGGCACGGTTAGGCGAGGCATGGCTAAGGCACGACAACGCAAGGCTAGGCAATGCACGGAAGGCAAGCAAAGAGTAACGGAAGGCAAGGAATGCAAAGGAAAGCAGGGGAAGGCAAGGGTAACGAAAGGAACGGCACGGTAAGGGGAAACAAGGCTAAGGCACGACAACACAGGGCTAGGCAATGCAGGGCAAGGCAAGGAAAGGGTAACGCAAGGCAAGGCACGGTTTGGGGAGGCCAGGCTAATGCACGACAACGCAAGGCTAGGCAATGCACGGAAGGCAAGCAAAGAGTAACGGAAGGCAAGGAAGGCAAGGGAAAGCAAGGCAAGGCAAGTGTAACAAAAGGCACGGCACGGCAAGGGGAAACAAGGCTAAGGCACGGCAACGCAAGGCTAAGCAATGCACGGCCAGGCAAGGAAAGGGTAACGGAAGGCAAGGCACGGTAATGCAAGGCGAGGCTAATGCACGACAACGTACGGCTAGGCAATGCACGGCAAGGCAAGGAAAGGGTAACGCAAGGCAAGGCACGGTTAGGCGAGGCATGGCTAAGGCACGACAACGCAAGGCTAGGCAATGCACGGAAGACAAGTAAAGAGTAACGGAAGGCAAGGAATGCAAGGCAAAGCAAGGCAACGCAAACAAGTCTATGGCAAGGTGAAAAAAGGCTAAGGCACGAGAACGCAAGGCTAGGCAATGCACGGAAGGCAAGCAAAGAGTAACGGAATGGAAGGAAGGCAAGGCAAAGCAAGGCAAAGCAAGCAAGGCTATGGCAAGGTGAAACAAGGCTAAGGCAGCACAACGCACGGCTAGGCAATGCACGGCTAGCCAAGGAACAGGTAACGCAAGGCAAGGCACTGTGAGGCAAGGCAAGGCTAATGCACGACAGCGCAAGGCTAGGCAATGCACGGAAGGCAAGCAAAGAGTAACGGAAACCAAGGAAGGCAAGGGAAAGCAAGGCAAGGCAAGGGTAACGGAAGGAACGGCACGGCAAGGGGAAACAAGGGTAAGGCACGAGAACGCACGGCTACGCAATGCACGGCAAGGCAAGGAAAGGGTAACGCCAGGCAAGGCACGGTCAGGCAAGGCAAGGCTAATGCACGACAAGGCAAGGCTAGGCAGTGCACGGCAAGGCAAGGAAAGGGTAACGCAAGGCAAGGCACTGTCAGGCGAGGCAAGGCAAAGGCACGACAACGCAAGGCTAGGCAATGCACGGAAGGAAAGCAAAGAGTAATGGAAGGCAAGGAAAGCAAGGGAAAGCAAGGCAAGGCAAGGGTAACGTAAGGAACGGCACGGCAAGGGGAAACATGGCTAAGGCATGACAACACAGGGCTAGGCAATGCAGGGCAAGGCAAGGAAAGGGTAACGCAAGGCAAGGCACGGTTTGGGGAGTCAAGGCTAATGCACGACAACGCAAGGCTAGGCAATGCACGGGAGGCAAGCAAAGAGTAACGGAAGGCAAGGAATGCAAGGCAAAGCAAGGCAACGCAAGCAAGGCTATGGCAAGGTGAAAAAAGGCTAAGGCACGACCACGCAAGGCTAGGCAATGCATGGAAGGCAAGCAAAGTGTAACGGAAGGCACGGAAGGCAAGGCAAAGCAAGGCAACGCAAGCAAGCCTATGGCAAGGTGAAACACGGCTAAGGCACGACAACGCAAAGCTAGGCAATGAACGGAAGGCAAGCAAAGAGTAACGGAACGCAAGGAAGGCAAGGGAAAGCAAGGCAAGGCAAGGGTAACGGAAGGAACGGCACGGCAAGGGGAAACAAGGCTAAGGCACGGCAACGCAAGGCTAGGCAATGCACGGAAGGCAAGCAAAGAATAACGGAATGGAAGGAAGGCAAGGCAAAGCAAGCAAGGCTATGGCAAGGTGAAACAAGGCTAAGGCACCACAACGCACGGCCAGGCAATGCACGGCCAGCCAAGGAAAAGGTAACGCAAGGCAAGGCGCTATGACGCAAGGCAAGGCTAATGCACGACAACGCAAGGCTAGGCAATGCACGGAAGGCAAGCAAAGAGTAACGGAAGGCAAGGAAGGCAAGGGAAAGCAAGGCAAGGCAAGGGTAACGGAAGGAAAGGCACGGCAAGGGGAAACAAGGCTAAGGCACGACAACGCACGGCTAGGCAATGCACGGCAAGGCAAGGAAAGGGTAACGCTAGGCAAGGCACGTCAGGCAAGACAATGCTAATGCACGACAAGGCAAGGCTAGGCAGTGCACGGCAAGGCAAGGAAAGGGTAACGCAAGGCAAGGCACTGTCAGGCGAGGCAAGGCTAAGGCACGACAACGCAAGGCTAGGCAATGCAGAGAAGGAAAGCAAAGAGTAACGGAAGGCAAGAAAAACAAGGGAAAGCAAGGGAAGGCAAGGGTAACGGAAGGAACGGCACGGCAAGGGGAAACAAGGCTAAGGCACGACAACACATTGCTAGGCAATGCAGGGCAAGGCAAGGAAAGTGTAAGGCATGGCAATGCACGGTTTGGGTAGGCAAGGCTATTGCACGACAACGCAAGCCTAGGCAATGCACGGAAGGCAAGCAAAGAGTAACGGAAGGCAAGGAATGCAAGGCAAAGCAAGGCAACGCAAGCAAGGCTATGGCAAGGTGAAAAAAAGCTAAGGCACGACCACGCAAGGCTAGGCAATGCACGGAAGGCAAGCAAAGAATAACGGAAGGCAAGGAAGGCAAGGGAAAGCAAGGCAAGGCAAGGGTAACGGAAGGAACGGCACGGTAAGGGGAAACAAAGCTAAGGCACGACAATGCAGGGCTAGGCAATGCACGGCAAGGCAAGGAAAGGGTAACGCAAGGCAAGGCACGGTGAGGCAAGACAAGGCAAATGCACGACAACGCACGGCTAGGCAATGCACGGCAAGGCAAGGAAAGGGTACCGCAAGGCAAGGCACGGTCAGGCGAGGCAAGGCTAAGGAACGACAACGCAAGGCTAGGCAATGCACGGAAGGCAAGCAAAGAGTAACGGAAGGCAAGGAAGGCAAGGGAAAGCAAGGCAAGGCAATGGTAACGGAAGGAACGGCACGGCAAGGGGAAACTAGGCTAAGGCACGACAACGCACGGCTAGGCAATGCACTGCAAGGCAAGGAAAGGGTAACGCAAGGCAAGGCACGGTGAGGCAAGGCAAGGCTGATGCACGACAACGCACGGCTAGGCAATGCACGGCAAGGCAAGGAAAGTTTAACGCAAGGCAAGGCACGGTCAGGCGAGGCAAGGCTAAGGCACGACAACGCAAGGCTAGGCAATGCACGGAAGGCAAGCAAAGAGTAACGGAATGGAAGGAAGGCAAGGCAAAGCAAGGCAAAGCAAGCAAGGCTATGGCAAGGTGAAACAAGGCTAAGGCACCACAACGCACGGCTAGGCAATGCACGGCCAGCCAAGGAAAAGGTAACGAAAGGCAAGGCACTGTGAGGCAAGGCAAGGCTAATGCACGACAGCGCAAGGCTAGGCAATTCACGGAAGGCAAGCAAAGAATAACGGAAACCGAGGAAGGCAAGGGAAAGCAAGGCAAGGCAAGGGTAACGGAAGGAACAGCACGGCAAGGGGAAACAAGGCTAAGGCACGACAACGCACGGCTAGGCAATGCACGGCAAGGCAAGGAAAGGCTAACGCAAGGCAAGGCACGGTCAGGCAAGGCAAGGCTAATGCACGACAAGGCAAGGCTAGGCAGTGCACGGTAAGGCAAGGAAAGGGTAACGCAAGGCAAGGCACTGTCAGGCGAGGCAAGGCTAAGGCACGACAACGCAAGGCTAGGCAATGCACGGAAGGCAAGCAAAGAGTAACGGAAGGCAAGGAAGGCAAGGGAAAGCAAGGCAAGGCAAGGGTAACGGAAGGAACGGCACGGGAAGGGGAAACAAGGCTAAGGCACGACAACACAGGGCTAGGCAATGCAGGGCAAGGCAAGGAAAGGGTAACGCAAGGCAAGGCACGGTTTGGGGAGGCAAGGCTAATGCACGACAACCCAAGGCTAGGCAATGCACGGAAGGCAAGCAAAGAGTAACGGAAGGCAAGGAATGCAAGGCAAAGCAAGGCAACGCAAGCAAGGCTATGGCAAGGTGAAAAAAGGCTAAGGCACGACCACGCAAGGCTAGGCAATGCACGGAAGGCAAGCAAAGAGTAACGGAAGGCAAGGAAGGCAAGGGAAAGCAAGGCAAGGGTAACGGAAGGAACGGCACGGCAAGGGCAAACAAGGCTAAGGCACGACAACGACCGGCTAGGCAATGCACTGCAAGGCAAGGAAAGGGTAACGCAAGGCAAGGCACGGTCAGGCGAGGCAAGGCTAAGGCACGACAACGCAAGGCTAGGCAATGCACGGAAGGCAAGCAAAGAGTAACGGAAGGCAAGGAAGGCAAGGGAAAGCAGGGGACGGCAAGGGTAACGAAAGGAACGGCACGGTAAGGGGAAACAAGGCTAAGGCACGACAACACAGGGCTAGGCAATGCAGGGCAAGGCAAGGATAGTGTAACGCAAGGCAAGGCACGGTTTGGGGAGGCAAGGCTAATGCACGACAACGCAAGGCTAGGCAATGCACGGAAGGCAAGCAAAGAGTAACGGAAGGCAAGGAAGGCAAGGCAAAGCAAGGCAACGCAAGCAAGGCTATTGCAAGGTGAAAAAAGGCTAATGCACGACAACGCAAGGCTAGGCAATGCACGGAAGGCAAGCAAAGAGTAACGGAAGGCAAGGAAGGCAAGGGAAAGCAAGGCAAGGCAATGGTAACGGAAGGAACGGCACGGCAAGGGGAAACTAGGCTAAGGCACGACAACGCACGGCTAGGCAATGCACTGCAAGGCAAGGAAAGGGTAACGCAAGGCAAGGCACGGTGAGGCAAGGCAAGGCTGATGCACGACAACGCACGGCTAGGCAATGCACGGCAAGGCAAGGAAAGGGTAACGCAAGGCAAGGCACGGTCAGGCGAGGCAAGGCCAAGGCACGACAACGCAAGGCTAGGCAATGCACGGAAGGCAAGCAAAGAGTAACGGAAGGCAAGGAATGCAAGGGAAAGCAGGGGAAGGCAAGGGTAACGAAAGGAACGGCACGGTAAGGGGAAACAAGGCTAAGGCACGACAACACAGGGCTAGGCAATGCAGGGCAATGCAAGGAAAGGGTAACTCAAGGCAAGGCACGGTCAGGCGAGGCAAGGCTAAGGCACGACAACGCAAGGCTAGGCAATGCACGGAAGGCAAGCAAAGAGTAACGGAAGGCAAGGAAGGCAAGGGAAAGCAAGGCAAGGCAAGGGTAACGGAAGGAACGGCACGGCAAGGGGAAACAAGGCTAAGGCACGGCAACGCACGGCTAGGCAATGCAGGGCAAGGCAAGGAAATGGTAACGCAAGTCAAGGCACGGTTTGGGGAGGCAAGGCTAATGCACGACAACGCAAGGCTTGGCAGTGCACGGCTAAGCAAGGAAAGAGTAACGGAAGGAAAGGAAGGCAAGGCAAAGCAAGGCAAGGCAAGTGTAACAAAAGGCAAGGCACGGCAAGGGGAAACAAGGCTAAGGCACGGCAACGCACGGCTAGGCAATGCACGGCAAGGCAAGGAAAGGGTAACGCAATGCAAGGCACGGTGAGGCAAGGCAAGGCTAATGCACGACAACGCACGGCTAGGCAATGCATGGCAAGGCAAGGAAAGGGTAACGCAAGGCAAGGCACGGTCAGTCAAGGCAAGGCTAATGCAGGACAACGCAAGGCTAGGCAATGCACGGAAGGCAAGCAAAGAGTAACGGAAGGCAAGGAATGCAAGGCGAAGCAAGGCAACGCAAGCAAGGCTCTGGCAAGGTGAAAAAAGGCTAAGGTACGGCAGCGCAAGGCTAGGCAATGCACGGAAGGCAAGCAAAGAGTAACGGAAGGCAAGGAATGCAAGGCAAAGCAAGGCAAAGCAAGCAAGGTTATGGCAAGGTGAAACAAGGCTAAGGCACGACAACGCACGGCTAGGCGATGCACGGCCAGCCAAAGAAAAGGTAACGCAAGGCAAGGCACGGTGAGGCAAGGCAAGGCTAATGCACGACAACGCAAGGCTAGGCAGTGCACGGCTAGGCAAAGTGTAACGGAAACGAAGGAAGGCAAGCGAAAGCAAGGCAAGGCAAGGGTAACGGAAGGAACGGCACGGCAAGGGGAAACAAGGCTAAGGCACGACAACGCACGGCTAGGCAATACAAGGCAAGGCAAGGAAAGGGTAACGCAAGGCAAGGCACGGTGAGGCAAGGCAAGGCAAATGCACGGAAGGCAAGCAAAGAGTAACGGAAGGCAAGGAATGCAAGGCAAAGCAAGGCAACGCAAGCAAGGCTATGGCAAGGTGAAACAAGGCTAAGGCACGACAACGCAAGGCTAGGCAATGCACGGAAGGCAAGCAAAGAGTAACGGAAGGCAAGGAAGGCAAGGGAACGCAAGGCAAGGCAAGGGTAACGGAAGGAACGGCACGGCAAGGGGAAACAAGGCTAAGGCACGACAATGCAGGGCTAGGCAATGCACGGCAAGGCAAGGAAAGGGTAACGCAAGGCAAGGCACGGTGAGGCAAGACAAGGCAAATGCACGACAACGCACGGCTAGGCAATGCACGGCAAGGCAAGGAAAGGGTAACGCAAGGCAAGGCACGGTCAGGCGAGGCAAGGCTAAGGCACGACAACGCAAGGCTAGGCAATGCACGGAAGGCAAGAAAAGAGTAACGGAATGCAAGGAAGGCAAGGGAAAGCAAGGGAAGTCAAGGGTAACGGAAGGAAGACACGGCAAGGGGAAACAAGGCTAAGGCACGACAACGCACGGCTAGGCAATGCACGGAAGGCAAGCAAAGAGTAACGGAAGGCAAGGAAGGCAAGGGAAAGCAAGGCAAAGCAAGCAAGGCTATGGCAAGGTGAAACAAGGCTAAGGTACCACAACGCACGGCCAGGCAATGCACGGCCAGCCAAGGAAAAGGTAACGCAAGGCAAGGCACGGTGAGGCAAGGCAAGGCTAAGGCACGACAACGCAAGCTAGGCAATGCACGGAAGGCAAGCAAAGAGTAACGGAAGGCAAGGAAGGCAAGGGAAAGCAAGGCAAGGCAAGGGTAACGGAAGGAAAGACACGGCAATGGGAAACAAGGCTAAGGCACGACAACGCACGGCTAGGCAATGCACGGCAAGGCAAGGAAAGGGTAACGCAAGGCAAGGCACGGTCAGGCAAGGCAAGGCTAATGCACGACAACGCAAGGCTAGGCAGTGCACGGCAAGGCAAGGAAAGGGTAACGCAAGGCAAGGCACTGTCAGGCGAGGCAAGGCTAAGGCACGACAACGCAAGGCTAGGCAATGCACGGAAGGCAAGCAAAGAGTAACGGAAGGCAAGGAAAAGCAAGGGAAGGCAAGGGAAGGCAAGGGTAACGGAAGGCACGGCACGGTAAGGGGAAACAAGGCTAAGGCACGACAACACAGGGCTAGGCAATGCAGGGCAAGGCAGGAAAGGGTAACGCAAGGCAAGGCACGGTTTGGGGAGGCAAGGCTAATGCACGACAACGCAAGGCTAGGCAATGCACGGAAGGCAAGCAAAGAGTAACGGAAGGCAAGGAATGCAAGGCAAAGCAAGGCAACGCAAGCAAGGCTATGGCAAGGTGAAAAAAGGCTAAGGCACGACCACGCAAGGCTAGGCAATGCACGGATGGCAAGCAAAGAATAACGGAAGGCAAGAAATGCAAGGGAAAGCAGGGGAAGGCAAGGGTAACGAAAGGAACGGCACGGTAAGGGCAAACAAGGCTAAGGCACGACAACACAGGGCTAGGCAATGCAGGGCAATGCAAGGTAAGGGTAACGCAACGCAAGGCACGGTCAGGCGAGGCAAGGCTAAGGCAAGACAACGCAAGGCTAGGCAATGCACGGAAGGCAAGCAAAGAGTAACGGAACGCAAGGAAGGCAAGGGAAAGCAAGGCAAGGCAAGGTTAACGGAAGGAACGGCACGGCAAGGGGAAACAAGGCTAAGGCACGGCAACGCACGGCTAGGCAATGCAGGGCAAGGCAAGGAAATGTTAACTCAAGGCAAGGCACGGTTTGGGGAGGCAAGGCTAATGCACGACAACGCAAGGCTAGGCAGAGCACGGGTAGGCAAGGAAAGAGTAACGGAAGGAAAGGAAGGCAAGGCAAAGCAAGGCAAGGCAAGTGTAACAAAAGGCAAGGCACGGCAAGGGGAAACAAGGCTAAGGAACGGCAACGCACGGCTAGGCAATGCACGGCCAGGCAAGGAAAGGGTAACGCAAGGCAAGGCACGGTAAGGCAAGACAAGGCTAAGGCACGGCAACGCACGGCTAGGCAATGCACGGCAATGCAAGGAAAGGGTAACGCAAGGCAAGGCACGGTCAGGCGAGGCAAGGCTACTGCCCGACAACGCAAGGCTAGGCAAGAGTAACGGAACGCAAGGAAGGCAAGGGTAACGGAAGGAACGGCTCGGCAAGGGGAAACAAGGCTAAGGCACGGCAACGCAGGGCTAGGCATTGCACGGCAAGGCAAGGAAAGGGTAACGCAAGGCAAGGCACTGTCAGGCGAGGCAAAGCTAATGCACGACATCGCAAGGCTAGGCAGTGCACGGCTAGGCAAGGAAAGAGTAACGGAAGGAAAGGAAGGCAAGGCAAAGCATGGCAAGGCAAGTGTAACAAAAGGCACGGCATGGCAAGGGGAAACAAGGCTAAGGCACGACAACGCAAGGCTAGGCAATGCACGGAAGGCAAGCAAAGAGTAACGGAAGGCAAGGAATCCAAGGGAAAGCAAGGAAAGGCAAGTGTAACAAAAGGCACGGCACGGCAAGGGGAAACAAGGCTAAGGCACGGCAACGCAAGGCTAAGCAATGCACGGCCAGGCAAGGAAAGGGTAACGCAAGGCAAGGCACGGTAATGCAAGGCGAGGCTAATGCACGACAACGCACGGCTAGGCAATGCACGGTAAGGCAAGGAAAGGGTAACGCAAGGCAAGGCACGGTTAGGCGAGGCATGGGTAAGGCACGAAAACGCAAGGCTAGGCAATGCACGGAAGACAAGCAAAGAGTAACGGAAGGCAAGGAATGCAAGGGAAAGCAGGGGAAGGCAAGGGTAACGAAAGGAACGGCACGGTAAGGGGAAACAAGGCTAAGGCACGACAACACAGGGCTAGGCAATGCAGGGCAAGGCAAGGAAAGGGTAACGCAAGGCAAGGCACGGTTTTGGGAGGCAAGGCTAATGCACGACAACGCAAGGCTAGGCAATGCACGGAAGGCAAGCAAAGAGTAACGGAAGGCAAGGAAGGCAAGGCAAAGCAAGGCAAGGCAAGTGTAACAAAAGGCACGGCACGGCAAGGGGAAACAAGGCTAAGGCACGGCAACGCAAGGCTAAGCAATGCACGGCCAGGCAAGGAAAGGGTAACGCAAGGCAAGGCACGGTAATGCAAGGCGAGGCTAATGCACGACAACGTACGGCTAGGCAATGCACGGCAAGGCAAGGAAAGGGTAACGCAAGGCAAGGCACGGTTAGGCGAGGCATGGCTAAGGCACGACAACGCAAGGCTAGGCAATGCACGGAAGGCAAGCAAAGAGTAACTGAATGGAAGGAAGGCAAGGCAAAGCAAGGCAAAGCAAGCAAGTCTATGGCAAGGTGAAACAAGGCTAAGGCAGCACAACGCACGGCTAGGCAATGCACGGCCAGCCAAGGAACAGGTAACGCAAGGCAAGGCACTGTGAGGCAAGGCAAGGCTAATGCACGACAGCGCAAGGCTAGGCAATGCACGGAAGGCAAGCAAAGAGTAACGGAAACCAAGGAAGGCAAGGGAAAGCAAGGCAAGGCAAGGGTAACGTAAGGAACGGCACGGCAAGGGGAAACAAGGCTAAGGCACGACAACGCACGGCTAGGCAATGCACGGCAAGGCAAGGAAAGGGTAACGCCAGGCAAGGCACGGTCAGGCAAGGCAAGGCTAATGCACGACAACGCAAGGCTAGGCAATGCACGGCAAGGCAATGAAAGGGTAACGCAAGGCAAGGCACGGTCAGGCGAGGCAAGGCTAAGGCACGACAACGCAAGGCTAGGCAATGCACGGAAGGAAAGCAAAGAGTAACGGAAGGCAAGGAAAGCAAGGGAAAGCAAGGGAAGGCAAGGGTAACGGAAGGAACGGCACGGCAAGGGGAAACAAGGCTAAGGCACGACAACACAGGGCTAGGCAATGCAGGGCAAGGCAAGGAAAGTGTAACGCAAGGCAATGCACGGTTTGGGGAGGCAAGGCTAATGCACGACAACGCAAGGCTAGGCAATGCACGGAAGGCAAGGAAAGAGTAACGGAAGGCAAGGAATGCAAGGCAAAGCAAGGCAACGCAAGCAAGGCTATGGCAAGGTGAAAAAAGGCTAAGGCACGACCACGCAAGGCTAGGCAATGCACGGAAGGCAAGCAAAGAGTAACGGAAGGCAAGGAAGGCAAGGGAAAGCAAGGCAAGGCAAGGGTAACGGAAGGAACGGAACGGTAAGGGGAAACAAGGCTAAGGCACGACAATGCAGGGCTAGGCAATGCACGGCAACGCAAGGAAAGGGTAACGCAAGGCAAGGCACGGTGAGGCAAGACAAGGCAAATGCACGACAACGCACGTCTAGGCAATGCACGGCAAGGCAAGGAAAGGGTACCGCAAGGCAAGGCACGGTCAGGCGAGGCAAGGCTAAGGCACGACAACGCAAGGCTAGGCAATGCACGGAAGGCAAGCAAAGAGTAACGGAAGGCAAGGAAGGCAAGGGAAAGCAAGGTAAGGCAATGGTACCGGAAGGAACGGAACGGCAAGGGGAAACTAGGCTAAGGCACGACAACGCACGGCTAGGCAATGCACTGCAAGGCAAGGAAAGGGTAACGCAAGGCAAGGCACGGTGAGGCAAGGCAAGGCTGATGCACGACAACGCACGGCTAGGCAATTCACGGCAAGTCAAGGAAAGGGTAACGCAAGGCAAGGCACGGTCAGGCGAGGCAAGGCTAAGGCACGACAACGCAAGGCTAGGCAATGCACGGAAGGCAAGCAAAGAGTAACGGAAGGCAAGGAAGGCTAGGGAAAGCAGGGAAAGGCAAGGGTAACGGAAGGAACGGCACGGTAAGGGCAAACAAGGCTAAGGCACGACAACACAGGGCTAGGCAATGCAGGGCAAGGCAAGGAAAGGGTAACGCAAGGCAAGGCACGGTCAGGCGAGGCAAGGCTAAGGCACGACAACGCAAGGCTAGGCAATGCACGGAAGGCAAGCAAAGAGTAACGGAACGCAAGGAAGGCAAGGGAAAGCATTGGAAGGCAAGGGTAACGGAAGGATCGGCACGGTAAGGGGAAACAAGGCTAAGGCACGACAACGCAGGGCTAGGCAATGCACGGCAAGGCAAGGAAAGGGTAACGCAAGGCAAGGCACGGTCAGGCGAGGCAAGGCTAAGGCGCGACAACGCAAGGCTAGGCAATGCACGGAAGGCAAGCAAAGAGTAACGGAAGGCAAGGAAGGCAAGGGAAAGCAGGGGAAGGCAAGGGTAACGGAAGGAACGGCACGGTAAGGGCAAACAAGGCTAAGGCACGACAACGCAAGGCTAGGCAATGCAGGGCAAGGCAAGGTAAGGGTAACGCAAGGCAAGGCACGGTCAGGCGAGGCAAGGCTAAGGCACGACAACGCAAGGCTAGGCAATGCACGGAAGGCAAGCAAAGAGTAACGGAAGGCAAGGAAGGCAAGGGAAAGCAGGGGAAGGCAAGGGTAACGGAAGGAACGGCACGGCAAGGGGAAACAAGGCTAAGGCACGGCAACGCACGGCTAGGCAATGCAGGGCAAGGCAAGGAAATGGTAACGCAAGGCAAGGCACGGTTTGGGGAGGCAAGGCTAATGCACGACAACGCAAGGCTAGGCAGAGCACGGGTAGGCAAGGAAAGAGTAACGGAAGGAAAGGAAGGCAAGGCAAAGCAAGGCAAGGCAAGTGTAACAAAAGGCAAGGCACGGCAAGGGGAAACAAGGCTAAGGAACGGCAACGCACGGCTAGGCAATGCACGGCCAGGCAAGGAAAGGGTAACGCAAGGCAAGGCACGGTAAGGCAAGACAAGGCTAATGCACGACAACGCACGGCTAGGCAATGCACGGCAAGGCAAGGAAAGGGTAACGCAAGGCAAGGCACGGTCAGGCGAGGCAAGGCTAATGCACGACAACGCAAGGCTAGGCAATGCACGGAAGGCAAGCAAAGAGTAACGGAAGGCAAGGAAGGCAAGGGAAACCAAGGCAAGGCAAGTGTAACGGAAGGAACGGCACGGCAAGGGGAAACAAGGCTAAGGCACGGCAACTCAGGGCTAGGCAATGCACGGCAAGGCAAGGAAAGGGTAACGGAAGGAAAGGAAGGCAAGGCAAAGCAAGGCAAGGCAAGTGTAACAAAAGGCACGGCATGGCAAGGTGAAAAAAGGCTAAGGCACGACAACGCAAGGCTAGGCAATGCACGGAAGGCAAGCAAAGAGTAACGGAAGGCACGGCAAGGGGAAACAAGGCTAAGGCACGACAACGCACGGCTAGGCAATGCACGGCAAGGCAAGGAAAGGGTAACGCAAGGCAAGGCACGGTGAGGCAAGGCAAGGCTAATGCACGACAACGCACGGCTAGGCAATGCACGGCAAGGCAAGGAAAGGGTAACGCAAGGCAAGGCACGGTTAGGCGAGGCAAGGCTAAGGCACGACAACGCAAGGCTAGGCAATGCACGGAAGACAAGCAAAGAGTAATGGAAGGCAAGGAATGCAAGGGAAAGCAGGGGAAGGCAAGGGTAACGAAAGGAACGGCACGGTAAGGGGAAACAAGGCTAAGGCACGACAACACAGCGCTAGGCAATGCACGGCAAGGCAAGGAAAGGGTAACGCAAGGCAAGGCACTGTCAGGCGAGGCAAAGCTAATGCACGACATCGCAAGGCTAGGCAGTTGAAGGCTAGGCAAGGAAAGAGTAACGGAAGGAAAGGAAGGCAAGGCAAAGCATGGCAAGGCAAGTGTAACAACAGGCACGGCACGGCAAGGGGAAACAAGGCTAAGGCACGACAACGCAAGGCTAGGCAATGCACGGAAGGCAAGCAAAGAGTAACGGAAGGCAAGGAAGGCAAGGCAAAGCAAGGCAAGGAAAGGGTAACGCAAGGCAAGGCACGGTCAGGCGAGGCAAGGCTAAGGCACGACAACGCAAGGCTAGGCAATGCACGGAAGGCAAGCAAAGAGTAACGGAAGGCAAGGAATGCAAGGCAAAGCAAGGCAACGCAAACAAGGCTATGGCAAGGTGAAAAAAGGCTAAGGCACGACAACGCAAGGCTAGGCAATGCACGGAAGGCAAGGAAAGAGTAACGGAATGGAAGGAAGGCAAGGCAAAGCAAGGCAAAGCAAGCAAGGCTATGGCAAGGTGAAACAAGGCTAAGGCACGACAACGCACGGCTAGGCAATGCACGGCAAGCCAAGGAAAGGGTAACGCAAGGCAAGGCACGGTGAGGCAAGGCAAGGCTAATGCACGACAACGCAAGGCTAGGCAATGCACGGAAGGCAAGCAAACAGTAACGGAAGGCAAGGAAGGCAAGGGAAAGCAAGGCAAGGCAAGGGTAACGGAAGGCACGGCACCGCAAGGCGAAACAAGGCTAAGGCACGACAACGCACGGCTAGGCAATGCAGGGCAAGGCAAGGAAAGGGTAACGCAAGGCAAGGCACGGTTTGGGGAGGCCAGGCTAATGCACGACAACGCAAGGCTAGGCAATGCACGGAAGGCAAGCAAAGAGTAACGGAAGGCAAGGAAGGCAAGGGAAAGCAAGGCAAGGCAAGGGTAACGGAAGGAACGGCACGGCAAGGGGAAACAAGGGTAAGGCACGACAACGCACGGCTAGGCAATGCACGGCAAGGCAAGGAAAGGGTAACGCCAGGCAAGGCACGGTCAGGCAAGGCAAGGCTAATGCACGACAAGGCAAGGCTAGGCAGTGCACGGCAAGGCAAGGAAAGGGTAACGCAAGGCAAGGCACTGTCAGGCGAGGCAAGGCTAAGGCACGACAACGCAAGGCTAGGCAATGCACGGAAGGAAAGCAAAGAGTAACGGAAGGCAAGGAAAGCAAGGGAAAGCAAGGGAAGGCAAGGGTAACGGAAGGAACGGCACGGCAAGGGGAAACAAGGCTAAGGCACGACAACACAGGGCTAGGCAATGCAGGGCAAGGCAAGGAAAGTGTAACGCAAGGCAAGGCACGGTTTGGGGAGGCAAGGCTAATGCACGACAACGCAAGGCTAGGCAATGCACGGAAGGCAAGGAAAGAGTAACGGAAGGCAAGGAATGCAAGGCAAAGCAAGGCAACGCAAGCAAGGCTATGGCAAGGTGAAAAAAGGCTAAGGCACGACCACGCAAGGCTAGGCAATGCACGGAAGGCAAGCAAAGAGTAACGGAAGGCAAGGAAGGCAAGGGAAAGCAAGGCAAGGCAAGGGTAACGGAAGGAACGGAACGGTAAGGGGAAACAAAGCTAAGGCACGACAATGCAGGGCTAGGCAATGCACGGCAAGGCAAGGAAAGGGTAACGCAAGGCAAGGCACGGTGAGGCAAGACAAGGCAAATGCACGACAACGCACGGCTAGGCAATGCACGGCAAGGCAAGGAAAGGGTACCGCAAGGCAAGGCACGGTCAGGCGAGGCAAGGCTAAGGAACGACAACGCAAGCCTAGGCAATGCACGGAAGGCAAGCAAAGAGTAACGGAACGCAAGGAAGGCAAGGGAAAGCAAGGGAAGGCAAGGGTAACGGAAGGAACGGCACGGCAAGGGGAAACTAGGCTAAGGCACGACAACGCACGGCTAGGCAATGCACTGAAAAGCAAGGAAAGGGTAACGCATGGCAAGGCACGGTCAGGCAAGGCAAGGCTAATGCACGACAACGCACGGCTAGGCAATGCACGGCAAGGCAAGGAAAGGGTAACGCAAGGCAAGGCACGGTCAGGCGAGGCAAGGCTAAGGCACGACAATGCAAGGCTAGGCAATGCACGGATGGCCAGCAAAGAATAACGGAAGGCAAGAAATGCAAGGGAAAGCAGGGGAAGGCAAGGGTAACGAAAGGAACGGCACGGTAAGGGCAAACAAGGCTAAGGCACGACAACACAGGGCTAGGCAATGCAGGGCAATGCAAGGTAAGGGTAACGCAAGGCAAGGCACGGTCAGGCGAGGCAAGGCTAAGGCAATACAACGCAAGGCTAGGCAATGCACGGAAGGCAAGCAAAGAGTAACGGAACGCAAGGAAGGCAAGGGAAAGCAAGGCAAGGCAAGGTTAACGGAAGGAACGGCACGGCAAGGGGAAACAAGGCTAAGGCACGGCAACGCAGGGCTAGGCAATGCAGGGCAAGGCAAGGAAATGGTAACGCAAGGCAAGGCACGGTTTGGGGAGGCAAGGCTAATGCACGACAACGCAAGGCTAGGCAGAGCACGGGTAGGCAAGGAAAGAGTAACGGAAGGAAAGGAAGGCAAGGCAAAGCAAGGCAAGGCAAGTGTAACAAAAGGCAAGGCACGGCAAGGGGAAACAAGGCTAAGGAACGGCAACGAACGGCTAGGCAATGCACGGCCAGGCAAGGAAAGGGTAACGCAAGGCAAGGCACGGTAAGGCAAGGCAAGGCTAATGCACGACAACGCACGGCTAGGCAATGCACGGCAAGGCAAGGAAAGGGTAACGCAAGGCAAGGCACGGTCAGGCGAGGCAAGGCTAAGGCACGACAACGCAAGGCTAGGCAATGCACGGAAGGGAAGCAAAGAGTAACGGAACGCAAGGAAGGCAAGGGAAACCAAGGCAAGGCAAGTGTAACGGAAGGAACGGCACGGCAAGGGGAAACAAGGCTAAGGCACGGCAACGCAGGGCTAGGCAATGCACGGCAAGGCAAGGAAAGGGTAACGCAAGGCAAGGCACTGTCAGGCGAGGCAAGGCTAATGCACGACATCGCAAGGCTAGGCAGTGCACGGCTAGGCAAGGAAAGAGTAACGGAAGGAAAGGAAGGCAAGGCAAAGCATGGCAAGGCAAGTGTAACAAAAGGTACGGCACGGCAAGGGGAAACAAGGCTAAGGCACGGCAACGCAAGGCTAAAAATGCACGGCCAGGCAAGGAAAGGGTAACGCAAGGTAAGGCACGGTAATGCAAGGCGAGGCTAATGCACGACAACGTACGGCTAGGCAATGCACGGCAAGGCAAGGAAAGGGTAACGCAAGGCAAGGCACGGTTAGGCGAGGCATGGCTAAGGCACGACAACGCAAGGCTAGGCAATGCACGGAAGACAAGCAAAGAGTAACGGAAGGCAAGGAATGCAATTGAAAGCAGGGGAAGGCAAGGGTAACGAAAGGAACGGCACGGTAAGGGGAAACAAGGCTAAGGCACGACAACACAGGGCTAGGCAATGCAGGGCAAGGCAAGGAAAGGGTAACGCAAGGCAAGGCACGGTTTGGGGAGGCCAGGCTAATGCACGACAACGCAAGGCTAGGCAATGCACGGAAGGCAAGCAAAGAGTAACGGAAGGCAAGGAAGGCAAGGGAAAGCAAGGCAAGGCAAGTGTAACAAAAGGCACGGCACGGCAAGGGGAAACAAGGCTAAGGCACGGCAACGCAAGGCTAAGCAATGCACGGCCAGGCAAGGAAAGGGTAACGCAAGGCAAGGCACGGTAATGCAAGGCGAGGCTAATGCACGACAACGTACGGCTAGGCAATGCACGGCAAGGCAAGGAAAGGGTAACGCAAGGCAAGGCACGGTTAGGCGAGGCATGGCTAAGGCACGACAACGCAAGGCTAGGCAATGCACGGAAGGCAAGCAAAGAGTAACGGAAGGCAAGGAAGGCAAGGGAAACCAAGGCAAGGCAAGTGTAACGGAAGGAACGGCTCGGCAAGGGGAAACAAGGCTAAGGCACGGCAACGCAGGGCTAGGCAATGCACGGCAAGGCAAGGAAAGGGTAACGCAAGGCAAGGCACTGTCAGGCGAGGCAAAGCTAATGCACGACATCGCAAGGCTAGGCAGTGCACGGCTAGGCAAGGAAAGAGTAACGGAAGGAAAGGAAGGCAAGGCAAAGCATGGCAAGGCAAGTGTAACAACAGGCACGGCATGGCAAGGGGAAACAAGGCTAAGGCACGACAACGCAAGGCTAGGCAATGCACGGAAGGCAAGCAAAGAGTAACGGAAGGCAAGGAAGGCAAGGGAAAGCAAGGCAAGGCAAGGGTAACGCAAGGCAAGGCACGGTCAGGCGAGGCAAGGCTAAGGCACGACAACACAAGGCTAGGCAATGCACGGAAGGCAAGCAAAGAGTAACGGAAGGCAAGGAATGCAAGGCAAAGCAAGGCAACGCAAGCAAGTCTATGGCAAGGTGAAAAAAGGCTAAGGCACGACAACGCAAGGCTAGGCAATGCACGGAAGGCAAGGAAAGAGTAACGGAATGGAAGGAAGGCAAGGCAAAGCAAGGCAAAGCAAGCAAGGCTATGGCAAGGTGAAACAAGGCTAAGGCAGCACAACGCACGGCTAGGCAATGCACGGCAAGCCAAGGAACAGGTAACGCAAGGCAAGGCACTGTGAGGCAAGGCAAGGCTAATGCACGACAACGCAAGGCTAGGCAATGCACGGAAGGCAAGCAAAGAGTAACGGAAGGCAAGGAAGGCAAGGGAAAGCAAGGCAAGGCTAGGGTAACGGAAGGAACGGCACGGCAAGGGGAAACAAGGGTAAGGCACGACAACGCACGGCTAGGCAATGCACGGCAAGGCAAGGAAAGGGTAACGCAAGGCAAGGCACGGTCAGGGAAGGCAAGGCTAATGCACGACAACGCAAGGCTAGGCAATGCACGGCAAGGCAAGGAAAGGGTAACGCAAGGCAAGGCACGGTCAGGCTAAGGCACGACAACGCAAGGCTAGGCAATGCACGGAAGGCAAGCAAAGAGTAACGGAAGGCAAGGAAGGCAAGGGAAAGCAAGGCAAGGCAAGGGTAACGGAAGGAACGGCACGGCAAGGGGAAACAAGGCTAAGGCACGACAACACAGGGGTAGGCAATGCAGGGCAAGGCAAGGAAAGGGTAACGCAAGGCAAGGCACGGTTTGGGGAGGCAAGGCTAATGCACGACAACGCAAGGCTAGGCAATGCACGGAAGGCAAGCAAAGAGTAACGGAAGGCAAGGAATGCAAGGCAAAGCAAGGCAACGCAAGCAAGGCTATGGCAAGGTGAAAAAAGGCTAAGGCACGACAACGCAAGGCTAGGCAATGCACGGAAGGCAAGCAAAGAGTAACGGAAGGCAAGGAATGCAAGGCAAAGCAAGGCAACGCAAGCAAGGCTATGGCAAGGTGAAAAAAGGCTAAAGCACGACAACGCACGGCTAGGCAATGCACGGCAAGGCAAGGAAAGGGTAACGCAAGGCAAGGCACGGTCAGGCGAGGCAAGGCTAAGGCACGACAACGCAAGGCTAGGCAATGCACGGAAGGCAAGCAAAGAGTAACGGAAGGCAAGGAAGGCAAGGCAAAGCATGGCAAGGCAAGTGTAACAACAGGCACGGCACGGCAAGGGGAAACAAGGCTAAGGCACGACAACGCAAGGCTAGGCAATGCAGGGCCAGGCAAGGAAAGGGTAACGCAAGGCAAGGCACGGTGAGGCAAGGCAAGGCTAATGCACGACAACGCACGGCTAGGCAATGCACGGCAAGGCAAGGAAAGGGTAACGCAAGGCAAGGCACGGTTAGGCGAGGCATGGCTAAGGCACGACAACGCAAGGCTAGGCAATGCACGGAAGACAAGCAAACAGTAACGGAAGGCAAGGAATGCAAGGGAAAGCAGGGGAAGGCAAGGGTAACGAAAGGAACGAGACGGTAAGGGGAAACAAGGCTAAGGCACGACAACACAGGGCTAGGCAATGCAGGGCAAGGCAAGGAAAGGGTAACGCAAGGCAAGGCACGGTTTGGGGAGGCAAGGCTAATGCACGACAACGCAAGGCTAGGCAATGCACGGAAGGCAAGCAAAGAGTAACGGAAGGCAAGGAAGGCAAGGGAAAGCAAGGCAAGGCAAGTGTAACAAAAGGCACGGCACGGCAAGGGGAAACAAGGCTAAGGCAAGGCAACGCAAGGCTAGGCAATGCACGGCAAGGCAAGGAAAGGGTAACGGAAGGCAAGGCACGGTAAGGCAAGGCAAGGCTAATGCACGACAACGTACGGCTAGGCAATGCACGGCAAGGCAAGGAAAGGGTAACGCAAGGCAAGGCACGGTTAGGCGAGGCATGGCTAAGGCACGACAACGCAAGGCTAGGCAATGCACGGAAGACAAGTAAAGAGTAACGGAAGGCAAGGAATGCAAGGCAAAGCAAGGCAACGCAATCAAGACTATGGCAAGGTGAAAAAAGGCTAAGGCACGACAACGCAAGGCTAGGCAATGCACGGAAGGCAAGGAAAGAGTAACGGAAGGCAAGGAAGGCAAGGCAAAGCAAGGCAAAGCAAACAAGGCTATGGCAAGGTGAAACAAGGCTAAGGCACGACAACGCACGGCTAGGCAATGCACGGCAAGCCAAGGAAAGGGTAACGCAAGGCAAGGCACTGTCAGGCAAGGCAAGGCTAATGCACGACAACGCAAGGCTAGGCAATGCACGGAAGGCAAGCAAAGAGTAACGGAAGGCAAGGAAGGCAAGGGAAAGCAAGGCAAGGCAAGGGTAACTGAAGGAACGGCACGGCAAGGGGAAACAAGGCTAAGGCACGACAACGCACGGCTAGCCAATGCACGGCAAGGCAAGGTAAGGGTAACGCCAGGCAAGGCATGGTCAGGCAAGGCAAGGCTAATGCACGACAACGCAAGGCTAGGCAGTGCACGGCAAGGCAAGGAAAGGGTAACGCAAGGCAAGGCACTGTCAGGCGAGGCAAGGCTAAGGCACGACAACGCAAGGCTAGGCAATGCACGGAAGGAAAGCAAAGAGTAACGGAAGGCAAGGAAAGCAAGGGAAAGCAAGGCAAGGCAAGGGTAACGTAAGGAACGGCACGGCAAGGGGAAACAAGGCTAAGGCACGACAACGCACGGCTAGGCAATGCACGGCAAGGCAAGGAAAGGCTAACGCAAGGCAAGGCACGGTCAGGCGAGGCAAGGCTAAGGCACGACAACGCAAGGCTAGGCAATGCACGGCAAGGCAAGGAAAGGGTAACGCAAGGCAAGGCACGGTCAGGCGAGGCATGGCTAAGGCACGACAACGCAAGGCTAGGCAATGCACGGAAGGCAAGCAAAGAGTAACGGAAGGCAAGGAATGCAAGGCAAAGCAAGGCAACGCAAACAAGTCTATGGCAAGGTGAAAAAAGGCTAAGGCACGACAACGCAAGGCTAGGCAATGCACGGAAGGCAAGGAAAGAGTAACGGAATGGAAGGAAGGCAAGGCAAAGCAAGGCAAAGCAAGCAAGGCTATGGCAAGGTGAAACAAGGCTAAGGCAGCACAACGCACGGCTAGGCAATGCACGGCAAGCCAAGGAACACGTAACGCAAGGCAAGGCACTGTGAGGCAAGGCAAGGCTAATGCACGACAGCGCAAGGCTAGGCAATGCACGGAAGGCAAGCAAAGAGTAACGGAAACCAAGGAAGGCAAGGGAAAGCAAGGCAAGGCAAGGGTAACGGAAGGAACGGCACGGCAAGGGGAAACAAGGCTAAGGCACGACAACGCACGGCTAGGCAATGCACGGCAAGGCAAGGAAAGGGTAACGCAAGGCAAGGCACGGTCAGGCAAGGCAAAGGTAATGCACGACAAGGCAAGGCTAGGCAATGCAAGGCAAGGCAAGGAAAGGGTAACGCAAGGCAAGGCACTGTCAGGCGAGGCAAGGCAAAGGCACGACAACGCAAGGCTAGGCAATGCACGGAAGGCAAGCAAAGAGTAACGGAAGGCAAGGAAGGCAAGGCAAAGCAAGGCAACGCAAGCAAGGCTATTGCAAGGTGAAAAAAGGCTAAGACACGACAACGCAAGGCTAGGCAATGCACGGAAGGCAAGCAAAGAGTAACGGAAGGCAAGGAAGGCAAGGCAAAGCAAGGCAACGCAAGCAAGGCTATGGCAAGGTGAAAAAAGGCTAAGGCACGACAACGCAAGGCTAGGCAATGCACGGAAGGAAAGCAAAGAGTAACGGAAGGCAAGGAAAGCAAGGGAAAGAAGGAAGGCAAGGGTAACCGAAGGAACGGCACGGCAACGGGAAACAAAGCTAAGGCATGACAATGCAGGGCTAGGCAATGCATGGCAAGGCAAGGAAAGGGTAACGAAAGGCAAGGCACGGTGACGCAAGACAAGGCAAATGCACGACAACGCACGGCTAGGCAATGCACGGCAAGGCAAGGAAAGGGTACCGCAAGGCAAGGCACGGTCAGGCGAGGCACGGCTAAGGCACGACAACGCAAGGCTAGGCAATGCACGGAAGGCAAGCAAAGAGTAACGGAACGCAAGGAAGGCAAGGGAAACCAAGGCAAGGGAAGGGTAACGGAGGGAACGGCTCGGCAAGGGGAAACAAGGCTAAGGCAAGGCAACGCACCGCTAGGCAATGCACGGCCAGGCAAGGAAAGTGTAACGCAAGGCAAAGCTCTGTCAGGCGAGGCAAGGCTAAGGCACGACAACGGAAGGCTAGGCAATGCACGGAAGGTAAGCAAGGAGTAACGGAAACCAAGGAAGGCAAGGGAAAGGAAGGCAAGGCAAGGGTAACGGAAGGAACGGCACGGCAAGGGGAAACAAGGCTAAGGCACGACAACGCACGGCTAGGCAATGCACGGCAAGGCAAGGAAAGGGTAACGCAAGGCAAGGCACGGTCAGGCAAGTCAAGGCTAATGCACGACAAGGGAAGGCTAGGCAGTGCACGGCAAGGCAAGGAAAGGGTAACGCAAGGCAAGGCACTGTCAGGCGAGGCAAGGCTAAGGCACGACAACGCAAGGCTAGGCAATGCACGGAAGGAAAGCAAAGAGTAACGGAAGGCAAGGAAAGCAAGGGAAAGCAAGGCAAGGCAAGGGTAACGGAAGGAACGGCACGGCAAGGGGAAACAAGGCTAAGGCACGACAACACAGGGCTAGGCAATGCAGGGCAAGGCAAGGAAAGGGTAACGCAAGGCAAGGCACGGTTTGTGGAGGCAAGGCTAATGCACGACAACGCAAGGCTAGGCAATGCACGGAAGGCAAGCAAAGAGTAACGGAAGGCAAGGAATGCAAGGCAAAGCAAGGCAACGCAAGCAAGGCTATGGCAAGGTGAAAAAAGGCTAAGGCACGACCACGCAAGGCTAGGCAATGCACGGAAGGCAAGCAAAGAGTAACTGAAGGCACGGAAGGCAAGGCAAAGCAAGGCAACGCAAGCAAGCCTATGGCAAGGTGAAACACGGCTAAGGCACGACAACGCAAGGCTAGGCAATGAACGGAAGGCAAGCAAAGATTAACTGAAGGCAAGGAAGGCAAGGGAAAGCAAGGGAAGGCAAGGGCAACGGAAGGAACGGCACGGTAAGGGGAAACAAAGCTAAGGCACGACAATGCAGGGCTAGGCAATGCACGGCCAGGCAAGGAAAGGGTAACGCAAGGCAAGGCACGGTAAGGCAAGACAAGGCTAATGCACGACAACGCACGGCTAGGCAATGCACGGCAAGGCAAGGAAAGGGTAACGCAAGGCAAGGCACGGTCAGGCGAGGCAAGGCTAATGCACGACAACGCAAGGCTAGGCAATGCACGGAAGGCAAGCAAAGAGTAACGGAAGGCAAGGAAGGCAAGGGAAACCAAGGCAAGGCAAGTGTAACGGAAGGAACGGCTCGGCAAGGGGAAACAAGGCTAAGGCACGGCATCGCAGGGCTAGGCAATGCACGGCAAGGCAAGGAAAGGGTAACGCAAGGCAAGGCACTGTCAGGCGAGGCAAAGGTAATGCACGACATCGCAAGGCTAGGCAGTGCACGGCTAGGCAAGGAAAGAGTAACGGAAGGAAAGGAAGGCAAGGCAAAGCATGGCAAGGCAAGTGTAACAACAGGCACGGCATGGCAAGGGGAAACAAGGCTAAGGCACGACAACGCAAGGCTAGGCAATGCACGGAAGGCAAGCAAAGAGTAACGGAAGGCAAGGAATGCAAAGGAAAGCAGGGGAAAACAAGGGTAACGAAAGGAACGGCACGGTAAGGGGAAACAAGGCTAAGGCACGACAACACAGGGCTAGGCAATGCAGGGCAATGCAAGGTAAGGGTAACGCAAGGCAAGGTACGGTCAGGCGAGGCAAGGCTAAGGCAAGACAACGCAAGGCTAGGCAATGCACGGAAGGCAAGCAAAGAGTAACGGAACGCAAGGAAGGCAAGGGAAAACAAGGCAAGGCAAGGTTAACGGAAGGAACGGCACGGCAAGGGGAAACAAGGCTAAGGCACGACAACGCAAGGCTAGGCAATGCACGGAAGGCAAGCAAAGAATAACGGAATGGAAGGAAGGCAAGGCAAAGCAAAGCAAGGCAAAGCAAGCAAGGCTATGGCAAGGTGAAACAAGGCTAAGGCACCACAACGCACGGCTAGGCAATGCACGGCCAGCCAAGGAAAAGGTAACGCAAGGCAAGGCGCTATGACGCAAGGCAAGGCTAATGCACGACAGCGCAAGGCTAGGCAATGCACGGAAGGCAAGCAAAGAGTAACGGAAACCAAGGAAGGCAAGGGAAAGCTAGGCAAGGCAAGGGTAACGGAAGGAACGGCACGGTAAGGGGAAACAAAGCTAAGGCACGACAATGCAGGGCTAGGCAATGCACGGCAAGGCAAGGAAAGGGTAACGCAAGGCAAGGCACGGTGAGGCAAGACAAGGCAAATGCACGACAACGCACGGCTAGGCAATGCACGGCAAGGCAAGGAAAGGGTACCGCAAGGCAAGGCACGGTCAGGCGAGGCAAGGCTAAGGCACGACAACGCAAGGCTAGGCAATGCACGGAAGGCAAGCAAAGAGTAACGGAAGGCAAGGAAGGCAAGGGAAAGCAAAGCAAGGCAAGGGTAACGGAAGGAACGGCACGGCAAGGGGAAACAAGGCTAAGGCACGCAAGGCAAGGAAAGGGTAACGCAAGGCAAGGCACGGTCAGGCGAGGCAAGGCTAAGGCACGACAACGCAAGGCTAGGCAATGCACGGAAGGCAAGCAAAGAGTAACGGAACGCAAGGAAGGCAAGGGAAAGCAACGCAAGGCAAGGTTAACGGAAGGAACGGCACGGCAAGGGGAAACAAGGCTAAGGCACGGCAACGCACGGCTAGGCAATGCAGGGCAAGGCAAGGAAATGGTAACGCAAGTCAAGCCACCGTTTGGGGAGGCAAGGCTAATGCACGACAACGCAAGGCTAGGCAGTGCACGGCTAGGCAAGGAAAGAGTAACGGAAGGAAAGGAAGGCAAGGCAAAGCAAGGCAAGGCAAGTGTAAGAAAAGGCAAGGCACGGCAAGGGGAAACAAGGCTAAGGAACGGCAACGCACGGCTAGGCAATGCACGGCCAGGCAAGGAAAGGGTAACGCAAGGCAAGGCACGGTAAGGCAAGACAAGGCTAATGCACGACAACGCACGGCTAGGCAATGCACGGCAAGGCAAGGAAAGGGTAACGCAAGGCAAGGCACGGTCAGGCGAGGCAAGGCTAATGCACGACAACGCAAGGCTAGGCAATGCACGGAAGGCAAGCAAAGAGTAACGGAAGGCAAGGAAGGCAAGGCAAAGCAAGGCAAAGCAAGCAAGGTTATGGCAAGGTGAAAAAAGGCTAAGGCACGACAACGCACGGCTAGGCAATGCACGGCCAGCCAAGGAAAGGTTAACGCAAGGCAAGGCACGGTCAGGCAAGGCAAGGCTAATGCACGACAACGCAAGGCTAGGCAATGCACGGAAGGCAAGCAAAGAGTAACGGAAGGCAAGGAAGGCAAGGGAAAGCAAGGCAAGGCAAGGGTAAGAAAAGGCAAGGCACGGCAAGGGGAAACAAGGCTAAGGAACGGCAACGCACGGCTAGGCAATGCACGGCCAGGCAAGGAAAGGGTAACGCTAATCAAGGCACGGTCAGGCAAGGCAAGGCTAATGCACGACAAGGCAAGGCTAGGCAGTGCACGGCAAGGCAAGGAAAGGGTAACGCAAGGCAAGGCACTGTCAGGCGAGGCAAGCCTAAGGCACGACAACGCAAGGCTAGGCAATGCACGGAAGGCAAGGAAAGAGTAACGGAAGGCAAGGAAAGCAAGGGAAAGCAAGGGAAGGCAAGGGTAACGGAAGGAACGGCACGGCAAGGGGAAACAAGGCTAAGGCACGACAACACAGGGCTAGGCAATGCACGGCAAGGCAAGGAAAGTGTAACGCAAGGCAAGGCACGGTCAGGCGAGGCAAGGCTAAGGCACGACAACGCAAGGCTAGGCAATGCACGGAAGGCAAGCAAAGAGTAACAGAAGGCAAGGAATGCAAGGCAAAGCAAGGCAACGCAAGCAAGGCTATGGCAAGGTGAAAAAAGGCTAAGGCACGACCACGCAAGGCTAGGCAATGCACGGAAGGCAAGCAAAGAGTAACGGAAGGCAAGGAAGGCAAGGCAAAGCAAGGCAACGCAAGCAAGGCTATGGCAAGCTGAAACAAGGCTAAGGCACGACAACGCACGGCTAGGCAATGCACGGCAAGGCAAGGAAAGGGTAACGCAAGGCAAGGCACGGTGAGGCAAGGCAAGGCTAATGCAAGACAACGCAAGGCTAGGCAATGCACGGAAGGTAAGCAAAGAGTAACGGAAGGCAAGGAAGGCAAGGGAAAGCAAGGCAAGGCAAGGGTAACGGAAGGAAAGGCACGGCAAGTGGAAACAAGGCTAAGGCACGACAACGCACGGCTAGGCAATGCACGGCCAGGCAAGGAAAGGGTAACGCAAGGCAAGGCACGGTCAGGCAAGGCAAGGCTAATGCACGACAAGGCAAGGCTAGGCAGTGCACGGCAAGGCAAGGAAAGGGTAACGCAAGGCAAGGCACTGTCAGGCGAGGCAAGGCTAAGGCACGACAACGCAAGGCTAGGCAATGCACGGAAGGCAAGCAAATAGTAACGGAAGGCAAGGAAGGCAAGGGAAAGCAAGGCAAGGCAAGGGTAACGGAAGGAACGGCACGGCAAGGGGAAACAAGGCTAAGGCACGACAACGCACGGCTAGGCAATGCACGGCAAGGCAAGGAAAGGGTAACGCAAGGCAAGGCACGGTGAGGCAAGACAAGGCTAATGCACGACAACGCACGGCTAGGCAATGCACGGCAAGGCAAGGAAAGGGTAACGCAAGGCAAGGCACGGTCAGGCGAGGCAAGGCTGAGGCACGACAACGCAAGGCTAGGCAATGCACGGCAGGCAAGCAAAGAGTAACGGAATGCAAGGAAGCCAAGGGAAAGCAAGGGAAGGCAAGGGTAACGGAAGGAAGACACGGCAATGGGAAACTAGGCTAAGGCACGACAACGCACGGCTAGGCAAGGCAGCGCAAGGTAAGGAAAGGGTAAAGCAAGGCAAGGCACGGTGAGGCAAGGCAAGGCTGATGCACGACAACGCACGGCTAGGCAATTCACGGCAAGGCAAGGAAAGTTTAACGCAAGGCAAGGCACGGTCAGGCGAGGCAAGGCTAAGGCACGACAACGCAAGGCTAGGCAATGCACGGATGGCAAGCAAAGAGTAACGGAAGGCAAGAAATGCAAGGGAAACCAGGGGAAGGCAAGGGTAACGAAAGGAACGGCACGGTAAGGGGAAACAAGGCTAAGGCACGATAACACAGGGCTAGGCAATGCAGGGCAATGCAAGGTAAGGGTAACGCAAGGCAAGGCACGTCAGGCGAGGCAAGGCTAAGGCACGACAACGCAAGGCTAGGCAATGCACGGAAGGCAAGCAAAGAGTAACGGAAGGCAAGGAAGGCAAGGCAAAGCATGGCAAGGCAAGTGTAACAACAGGCACGGCATGGCAAGGGGAAACAAGGCTAAGGCACGACAACGCAAGGCTAGGCAATGCACGGAAGGCAAGCAAAGAGTAACGGAAGGCAAGGAAGGCAAGGCAAAGCAAGGAAAGGCAAGTGTAACAAAAGGCACGGCACGGCAAGGGGAAACAAGGCTAAGGCACGGCAACGCAAGGCTAAGCAATGCACGGCCAGGCAAGGAAAGGGTAACGCAAGGTAAGGCACGGTAATGCAAGGCGAGGCTAATGCACGACAACGTACGGCTAGGCAATGCACGGCAAGGCAAGGAAAGGGTAACGCAAGGCAAGGCACGGTCAGGCGAGGCAAGGCTAAGGCACGACAACGCAAGGCTAGGCAATGCACGGAAGGCAAGCAAAGAGTAACGGAAGGCAAGGAATGCAAGGGAAAGCAGGGGAAGGCAAGGGTAACGAAAGGAACGGCACGGTAAGGGGAAACAAGGCTAAGGCACGACAACACAGGGCTAGGCAATGCAGGGCAAGGCAAGGAAAGGGTAACGCAAGGCAAGGCACGGTTTGGGGAGGCCAGGCTAATGCACGACAACGCAAGGCTAGGCAATGCACGGAAGGCAAGCAAAGAGTAACGGAAGGCAAGGAAGGCAAGGGAAAGCAAGGCAAGGCAAGGGTAACGGAAGGAACGGCACGGCAAGGGGAAACAAGGGTAAGGCACGACAACGCACGGCTAGGCAATGCACGGCAAGGCAAGGAAAGGGTAACGCCAGGCAAGGCACGGTCAGGCAAGGCAAGGCTAATGCACGACAAGGCAAGGCTAGGCAGTGCACGGCAAGGCAAGGAAAGGGTAACGCAAGGCAAGGCACTGTCAGGCGAGGCAAGGCTAAGGCACGACAACGCAAGGCTAGGCAATGCAAGGAAGGTAAGCAAAGAGTAACGGAAGGCAAGGAAAGCAAGGGAAAGCAAGGCAAGGCAAGGGTAACGGAAGGAACGGCACGGCAAGGGGAAACAAGGCTAAGGCACGACAACACAGGGCTAGGCAATGCAGGGCAAGGCAAGGAAAGTGTAACGCAAGGCAATGCACGGTTTGGGGAGGCAAGGCTAATGCACGACAACGCAAGGCTAGGCAATGCACGGAAGGCAAGCAAAGAGTAACGGAAGGCAAGGAAAGCAAGGCAAAGCAAGGCAACGTAAGCAAGCCTATGGCAAGGTGAAAAAAGGCTAAGGCACGACAACGCAAGGCTAGGCAATGCACGGAAGGCAAGCAAAGAGTAACGGAAGGCAAGGAAGGCAAGGGAAAGCAAGGGAAGGCAAGGGTAACGGAAGGAACGGAACGGTAAGGGGAAACAAAGCTAAGGCACGACAATGCAGGGCTAGGCAATGCACGGCAAGGCAAGGAAAGGGTAACGCAAGGCAAGGCACGGTGAGGCAAGACAAGGCAAATGCACGACAACGCACGGCTAGGCAATGCACGGCAAGGCAAGGAAAGGGTACCGCAAGGCAAGGCACGGTCAGGCGAGGCAAGGCTAAGGAACGACAACGCAAGGCTAGGCAATGCACGGAAGGCAAGCAAAGAGTAACGGAAGGCAAGGAAGGCAAGGGAAACCAAGGCAAGGCAAGGGTAACGGAAGGAACGGCTCGGCAAGGGGAAACAAGGCTAAGGCACGGCAACGCACGGCTAGGCAATGCACGGCAAGGCAAGGAAAGGGTAACGCAAGGCAAGGCACTGTCAGGCGAGGCAAAGCTAATGCACGACATCGCAAGGCTAGGCAGTGCACGGCTAGGCAAGGAAAGAGTAACGGAAGGAAAGGAAGGCAAGGCAAAGCATGGCAAGGCAAGTGTAACAAAAGGCACGGCATGGCAAGGGGAAACAAGGCTAAGGCACGACAACGCAAGGCTAGGCAATGCACGGAAGGCAAGCAAAGAGTAACGGAAGGCAAGGAATGCAAGGCAAAGCAAGGCAACGCAAGCAAGGCTATGGCAAGGTGAAAAAAGGCTAAGGCACGACAACGCAAGGCTAGGCAATGCACGGAAGGCAAGGAAAGAGTAACGGAATGGAAGGAAGGCAAGGCAAAGCAAGGCAAAGCAAGCAAGGCTATGGCAAGGTGAAACAAGGCTAAGGCAGCACAACGCACGGCTAGGCAATGCACGGCAAGCCAAGGAACAGGTAACGCAAGGCAAGGCACTGTGAGGCAAGGCAAGGCTAATGCACGACAGCGCAAGGCTAGGCAATGCACGGAAGGCAAGCAAAGAGTAACGGAAGGCAAGGAAGGCAAGAGAAAGCAAGGCAAGGCAAGGGTAACGGAAGGAACGGCACGGCAACGGGAAACAAGGCTAAGGCACGACAACGCACGGCTAGGCAATGCACGGCAAGGCAAGGAAAGGGTAACGCCAGGCAAGGCACGGTCAGGCAAGGCAAGGCTAATGCACGACAAGGCAAGGCTAGGCAGTGCACGGCAAGGCAAGGAAAGGGTAACGCAAGGCAAGGCACTGTCAGGCGAGGCAAGGCTAAGGCACGACAACGCAAGGCTAGGCAATGCACGGAAGGAAAGCAAAGAGTAACGGAAGGCAAAGAAAGCAAGGGAAAGCAAGGGAAGGCAAGGGTAACGGAAGGAACGGCACGGCAAGGGGAAACAAGGCTAAGGCACGACAACACAGGGCTAGGCAATGCAGGACAAGGCAAGGAAAGTGTAACGCAAGGCAATGCACGGTTTGGGGAGGCAAGGCTAATGCACGACAACGCAAGGCTAGGCAATGTACGGAAGGCAAGCAAAGAGTAACAGAAGGCAAGGAATGCAAGGCAAAGCAAGGCAACGCAAGCAAGGCTATGGCAAGGTGAAAAAAGGCTAAAGCACGACAACACACGGCTATAAAGAGTAACAGAAGGCAAGGAATGCAAGGCAAAGCAAGGCAACGCAAGCAAGGCTATGGCAAGGTGAAAAAAGGCTAAGGCACGACAACGCACGGCTAGGCAATGCACGGCAAGGCAAGGAAAGGGTAACGCAAGGCAAGGCACGGTGAGGCAAGGCAAGGCTGATGCACGACAACGCACGGCTAGGCAATGCACGGCAAGGCAAGGAAAGTCTAACGCAAGGCAAGGCACGGTCAGGCGAGGCAAGGCTAAGGCACGGCAACGCAAGGCTAGGCAATGCACGGATGGCAAGCAAAGAGTAACGGAAGGCAAGAAATGCAAGGGAAACCAGGGGAAGGCAAGGGTAACGAAAGGAACGGCACGGTAAGGGGAAACAAGGCTAAGGCACTACAACACAGGGCTAGGCAATGCAGGGCAATGCAAGCTAAGGGTAACGCAAGGCAAGGCACGGTCAGGCGAGGCAAGGCTAAGGCACGACAACGCAAGGCTAGGCAATGCTCGGAAGGCAAGCAAAGAGTAACGGAAGGCAAGGAAGGCAAGGCAAAGCAAGGCAAGGCACGGCACGGCAAGGGGAAACAAGGCTAATGCACGACAACGCACGGCTAGGCAATGCACGGCAAGGCAAGGAAAGGGTAACGCAAGGCAAGGCACGGTCAGGCAAGGCAAGGCTAAGGCACGACAACGCAAGGCTAGGCAATGCACGGAAGACAAGCAAACAGTAACGGAAGGCAAGGAATGCAAGGGAAAGCAGGGGAAGGCAAGGGTAACGAAAGGAACGAGACGGTAAGGGGAAACAAGGCTAAGGCACGACAACACATGGCTAGGCAATGCAGGGCAAGGCAAGGAAAGGGTAACGCAAGGCAAGGCACGGTTTGGGGAGGCAAGGCTAATGCACGACAACGCAAGGCTAGGCAATGCACGGAAGGCAAGCAAAGAGTAACGGAATGCAAGGAAGGCAAGGGAAAGCAAGGCAAGGCAAGTGTAACAAAAGGCACGGCACGGCAAGGGGAAACAAGGCTAAGGCACGGCAACGCACGGCTAGGCAATGCACGGCAAGGCAAGGAAAGGGTAACGCAAGGCAAGGCACGGTGAGGCAAGGCAAGGCTAATGCACGACAACGTACGGCTAGGCAATGCACGGCAAGGCAAGGAAAGGGTAACGCAAGGCAAGGCACGGTTAGGCGAGGCATGGCTAAGGCACGACAACGCAAGGCTAGGCAATGCACGGAAGACAAGTAAAGAGTAACGGAAGGCAAGGAATGCAAGGCAAAGCAAGGCAACGCAAACAAGTCTATGGCAAGGTGAAAAAAGGCTAAGGCACGACAACGCAAGGCTAGGCAATGCACGGAAGGCAAGGAAAGAGTAACGGAATGGAAGGAAGGCAAGGCAAAGCAAGGCAAAGCAAGCAAGGCTATGGCAAGGTGAAACAAGGCTAAGGCAGCACAACGCACGGCTAGGCAATGCACGGCAAGCCAAGGAACAGGTAACGCAAGGCAAGGCACTGTGAGGCAAGGCAAGGCTAATGCACGACAGCGCAAGGCTAGGCAATGCACGGAAGGCAAGCAAAGAGTAACGGAAACCAAGGAAGGCAAGGGAAAGCAAGGCAAGGCAAGGGTAACGGAAGGAACGGCACGGCAAGGGGAAACAAGGGAAATGCACGACAACGCACGGCTAGGCAATGCACGGCAAGGCAAGGAAAGGGTAACGCCAGGCAAGGCACGGTCAGGCAAGGCAAGGCTAATGCACGACAAGGCAAGGCTAGGCAGTGCACGGCAAGGCAAGGAAAGGGTAACGCAAGGCAAGGCACTGTCAGGCGAGGCAAGGCAAAGGCACGACAACGCAAGGCTAGGCAATGCACGGAAGGAAAACTAAGAGTAACGGAAGGCAAGGAAAGCAAGGGAAAGCAAGGCAAGGCAAGGGTAACGTAAGGAACGGCACGGCAAGCGGAAACATGGCTAAGGCACGACAACACAGGGCTAGGCAATGCAGGGCAAGGCAAGGAAAGGGTAACGCAAGGCAAGGCACGGTAATGCAAGGCGAGGCTAATGCACGACAACGTACGGCTAGGCAATGCACGGCAAGGCAAGGAAAGGGTAACGCAAGGCAAGGCACGGTTAGGCGAGGCATGGCTAAGGCACGACAACGCAAGGCTAGGCAATGCACGGAAGACAAGTAAAGAGTAACGGAAGGCAAGGAATGCAAGGCAAAGCAAGGCAACGCAAACAAGTCTATGGCAAGGTGAAAAAAGGCTAAGGCACGACAACGCAAGGCTAGGCAATGCACGGAAGGCAAGGAAAGAGTAACGGAATGGAAGGAAGGCAAGGCAAAGCAAGGCAAAGCAAGCAAGGCTATGGCAAGGTGAAACAAGGCTAAGGCAGCACAACGCACGGCTAGGCAAGGCACGGAAGGCAAGCAAAGAGTAACGGAAGGCAAGGAAGGCAAGGGAAAGCAAGGCAAGGCAAGGGTAACGGAAGGAACGGCACGGCAAGGGGAAACAAGGCTAAGGCACGACAACGCACGGCTAGGCAATGCACGGCAAGGCAAGGAAAGTGTAACGCCAGGCAAGGCACGGTCAGGCAAGGCAAGGCTAATGCACGACAAGGCAAGGCTAGGCAGTGCACGGCAAGGCCAAGGAAAGGGTAACGCAAGGCAAGGCACTGTCAGGCGAGGCAAGGCAAAGGCACGACAACGCAAGGCTAGGCAATGCACGGAAGGAAAGCAAAGAGTAACGGAAGGCAAGGAAAGCAAGGGAAAGCAAGGCAAGGCAAGGGTAACGTAAGGAACGGCACGGCAAGGGGAAACATGGCTAAGGCACGACAACACAGGGCTAGGCAATGCAGGGCAAGGCAAGGAAAGGGTAACGCAAGGCAAGGCACGGTTTGGGGAGGCAAGGCTAAGGCACGACAACGCAAGGCTAGGCAATGCATGGAAGGCAAGCAAAGAGTAACGGAAGGCAAGGAATGCAAGGCAAAGCAAGGCAACGCAAGCAAGGCTATGGCAAGGTGAAAAAAGGCTAAGGCACGACCACGCAAGGCTAGGCAATGCACGGAAGGCAAGCAAAGTGTAACGGAAGGCACGGAAGGCAAGGCAAAGCAAGGCAACGCAAGCAAGCCTATGGCAAGGTGAAACACGGCTAAGGCACGACAACGCAAAGCTAGGCAATGAACGGAAGGCAAGCAAAGAGTAACGGAAGGCAAGGAAGGCAAGGGAAAGCAAGGCAAGGCAAGGGTAACGGAAGGAACGGCACGGCAAGGGGAAACAAGGCTAAGGCACGACAACGCACGGCTAGGCAATGCACGGCAAGGCAAGGAAAGGGTAACGCCAGGCAAGGCACGGTCAGGCAAGGCAAGGCTAATGCACGACAAGGCAAGGCTAGGCAGTGCACAGCAAACAAGGAAAGGGTAACGCAAGGCAAGGCACTGTCAGGCGAGGCAAGGCTACGGCACGACAACGCAAGGCTAGGCAATGCACGGAAGGAAAGCAAAGAGTAACGGAAGGAAAGGAAAGCAAGGGAAAGCAAGGCAAGGTAAGGTAACGCAAGGCAAGGCACGGTGAGGCAAGGCAAGGCTGATGCACGACAACGCACGGCTAGGCAATTCACGGCAAGGCAAGGAAAGTGTAACGCAAGGCAAGGCACGGTCAGGCGAGGCAAGGCTAAGGCACGACAACGCAAGGCTAGGCAATGCACGGAAGGCAAGCAAAGAGTAACGGAAGGCAAGGAAAGCAAGGGAAAGCAAGGCAAGGCAAGGGTAACGTAAGGAACGGCACGGCAAGGGGAAACAAGGCTAAGGCACGACAACACAGGGCTAGGCAATGCAGGGCAAGGCAAGGAAAGGGTAACGCAAGGCAAGGCACGGTTTGGGGAGTAAAGGCTAATGCACGACAACGCAAGGCTAGGCAATGCACGGAAGGCAAGCAAAGAGTAACGGAAGGCAAGGAATGCAAGGCAAAGCAAGGCAACGCAAGCAAGGCTATGGCAAGGTGAAAAAAGGCTAAGGCACGACCACGCAAGGCTAGGCAATGCACGGAAGGCAAGCAAAGAGTAACGGAAGGCAAGGAAGGCAAGGCAAAGCAAGGCAACGCAAGTGTAACGGAAGGAACGGCTCGGCAAGGGGAAACAAGGCTAAGGCACGGCAACGCAGGGCTAGGCAATGCACGGCAAGGCAAGGAAAGGGTAACGAAAGGCAAGGCACTGTCACACGAGGCAAAGCTAATGCACGACATCGCAAGGCTAGGCAGTGCACGGCTAGGCAAGGAAAGAGTAACGGAAGGAAAGGAAGGCAAGGCAAAGCATGGCAAGTCAAGTGTAACAACAGGCACGGCAAGGCAAGGGGAAACAAGGCTAAGGCACGACAACGCAAGGCTAGGCAATGCACGGAAGGCAAGCAAAGAGTAACGGAAGGCAAGGAATGCAAAGGAAAGCAGGGGAAAACAAGGGTAACGAAAGGAACGGCACGGTAAGGGGAAACAAGGCTAAGGCACGACAACACAGGGCTAGGCAATGCAGGGCAATGCAAGGTAAGGGTAACGCAAGGCAAGGTACGGTCAGGCGAGGCAAGGCTAAGGCACGACAACGCAAGGCTAGGCAATGCACGGAAGGCAAGCAAAGAGTAACGGAAGGCAAGGAAGGCAAGGGAAAACAAGGCAAGGCAAGGTTAACAAGGAAGGTTAACGGAAGGAACGGCACGGCAAGGGGAAACAAGGCTAAGGCACGACAACGCAAGGCTAGGCAATGCACGGAAGGCAAGCAAAGAATAACGGAATGGAAGGAAGGCAAGGCAAAGCAAGCAAGGCTATGGCAAGGTGACACAAGGCTAAGGCACCACAACGCACGGCTAGGCAATGCACGGCCAGCCAAGGAAAAGGTAACGCAAGGCAAGGCGCTATGACGCAAGGCAAGGCTAAGGCACGACAGCGCAAGGCTAGGCAATGCACGGAAGGCAAGCAAAGAGTAACGGAAACCAAGGAAGGCAAGGGAAAGCAAGGCAAGGCAAGGGTAACGGAAGGAACGGCACGGTAAGGGGAAACAAAGCTAAGGCACGACAATGCAGGGCTAAGCAATGCACGGCAAGGCAAGTAAAGGGTAACGCAAGGCAAGGCACGGTGAGGCAAGACAAGGGAAATGCACGACAACGCACGGCTAGGCAATGCACGGCAAGGCAAGGAAAGGGTACCGCAAGGCAAGGCACGGTCAGGCGAGGCAAGGCTAAGGCACGACAACGCAAGGCTAGGCAATGCACGGAAGGCAAGCAAAGAGTAACGGAACGCAAGGAAGGCAAGGGAAAGCAACGCAAGGCAAGGTTAACGGAAGGAACGGCACGGCAAGGGGAAACAAGGCTAAGGCACGACAACGCACGGCTTGGCAATGCACTGCAAGGCAAGGAAAGGGTAACGCAAGGCAAGGCACGGTCAGGCGAGGCAAGGCTAAGGCACGACAACGCAAGGCTAGGCAATGCACGGAAGGCAAGCAAAGAGTAACGGAAGGCAAGGAAGGCAAGGGAAAGCAACGCAAGGCAAGGTTAACGGAAGGAACGGCACGGCAAGGGGAAACAAGACTAAGGCACGGCAACGCACGGCTAGGCAATGCAGGGCAAGGCAAGGAAATGGTAACGCAAGTCAAGCCACCGTTTGGGGAGGCAAGGCTAATGCACGACAACGCAAGGCTAGGCAGTGCACGGCTAGGCAAGGAAAGAGTAACGGAAGGAAAGGAAGGCAAGGCAAAGCAAGGCAAGGCAAGTGGAAGAAAAGGCAAGGCACGGCAAGGGGAAACAAGGCTAAGGAACGGCAACGCACGGCTAGGCAATGCACGGCCAGGCAAGGAAAGGGTAACGCAAGGCAAGGCACGGTAAGGCAAGACAAGGCTAAAGCACGACAACGCACGGCTAGGCAATGCACGGCAAGGCAAGGAAAGGGTAACGCAAGGCAAGGCACGGTCAGGCGAGGCAAGGCTAAGGCACGACAACGCAAGGCTAGGCAATGCACGGAAGGCAAGCAAAGAGTAACGGAAGGCAAGGAAGGCACGGCAAAGCAAGGCAAAGCAAGCAAGGTTATGGCAAGGTGAAAAAAGGCTAAGGCACGACAACGGACGGCTAGGCAATGCACGGCAAGGCAAGGAAAGGGTAACGCAAGGCAAGGCACGGTGAGGCAAGGCAAGGCTAATGCACGACAGCGCAAGGCTAGGCAATGCACGGAAGGCAAGCAAAGAGTAACGGAAACCAAGGAAGGCAAGGGAAAGCAAGGCAAGGCAAGGGTAACGGAAGGAACGGCACGGCAAGGGGAAACAAGGCTAAGGCACGACAACGCACGGCTAGGCAATGCACGGCAAGGCAAGGAAAGGGTAACGCTAGGCAAGGCACGGTCAGGCAAGGCAAGGCTAATGCACGACAAGGCAAGGCTAGGCAGTGCACGGCAAGGCAAGGAAAGGGTAACGCAAGGCAAGGCACTGTCAGGCGAGGCAAGGCTAAGGCACGACAACGCAAGGCTAGGCAATGCACGGAAGGAAAGCAAAGAGTAACGGAAGGCAAGGAAAGCAAGGGAAAGCAAGGGAAGGCAAGGGTAACGGAAGGAACGGCACGGCAAGGGGAAACAAGGCTAAGGCACGACAACACAGAGCTAGGCAATGCAGGGCAAGGCAAGGAAAGGGTAACGCAAGGCAAGGCACGGTTTGGGGAGGCAAAGCTAATGCACGACAACGCAAGGCTAGGCAATGCACGGAAGGCAAGCAAAGAGTAACGGAAGGCAAGGAAGGCAAGGGAAAGCAAGGCAAGGCAAGGGTAACGGAAGGAACGGCACGGTAAGGGGAAACAAAGCTAAGGCACGACAATGCAGGGCTAGGCAATGCACGGCAAGGCAAGGAAAGGGTAACGCAAGGCAAGGCACGGTGAGGCAAGACAAGGCAAATGCACGACAACGCACGGCTAGGCAATGCACGGCAAGGCAAGGAAAGGGTACCGCAAGGCAAGGCACGGTCAGGCGAGGCAAGGCTAAGGAACGACAACGCAAGGCTAGGCAATGCACGGAAGGCAAGCAAAGATTAACGGAAGGCAAGGAAGGCAAGGGAAAGCAAGGTAAGGCAATGGTAACGGAAGGAACGGCACGGCAAGGGGAAACTAGGCTAAAGCACGACAACGCACGGCTAGGCAATGCACGGCAAAGCAAGGAAAGGGTAACGCAAGGCAAGGCACGGTGAGGCAAGGCAAGGCTGATGCACGACAACGCACGGCTAGGCAATTCACGGCAAGGCAAGGAAAGTTTAACGCAAGGCAAGGCACGGTCAGGCGAGGCAAGGCTAAGGCACGACAACGCAAGGCTAGGCAATGCACGGATGGCAAGCAAAGAGTAACGGAAGGCAAGAAATGCAAGGGAAACCAGGGGAAGGCAAGGGTAAAGAAAGGAACGGCACGGTAAGGGGAAACAAGGCTAAGGCACGACAACACAGGGCTAGGCAATGCAGGGCAAGGCAAGGAAAGGGTAACGCAAGGCAAGGCACGGTTTGGGGAGGCCAGGCTAATGCACGACAACGCAAGGCTAGGCAATGCACGGAAGGCAAGCAAAGAGTAACGGAAGGCAAGGAAGGCAAGGGAAAGCAAGGCAAGGCAAGTGTAACAAAAGGCACGGCACGGCAAGGGGAAACAAGGCTAAGGCACGGCAACGCAAGGCTAAGCAATGCACGGCCAGGCAAGGAAAGGGTAACGGAAGGCAAGGCACGGTAATGCAAGGCGAGGCTAATGCACGACAACGTACGGCTAGGCAATGCACGGCAAGGCAAGGAAAGGGTAACGCAAGGCAAGGCACGGTTAGGCGAGGCATGGCTAAGGCACGACAACGCAAGGCTAGGCAATGCACGGAAGGCAAGCAAAGAGTAACGGAAGGCAAGGAATGCAAGGCAAAGCAAGGCAACGCAAGCAAGGCTATGGCAAGGTGAAAAAAGGCTAAGGCACGACAACGCAAGGCTAGGCAATGCACGGAAGGCAAGGAAAGAGTAACGGAATGGAAGGAAGGCAAGGCAAAGCAAGGCAAAGCAAGCAAGGCTATGGCAAGGTGAAACAAGGCTAAGGCAGCACAACGCACGGCTAGGCAATACACGGAAAGCCAAGGAACAGGTAACGCACGGCAAGGCACTGTGAGGCAAGGGAAGGCTAATGCACGACAGCGCAAGGCTAGGCAATGCACGGAAGGCAAGCAAAGAGTAACGGAAACCAAGGAAGGCAAGGGAAAGCAAGGCAAGGCAAGGGTAACGGAAGGAACGGCACGGCAAGGGGAAACAAGGGTAAGGCACGACAACGCACGGCTAGGCAATGCACGGCAAGGCAAGGAAAGGGTAACGCCAGGCAAGGCACGGTCAGGCAAGGCAAGGCTAATGCACGACAAGGCAAAGCTAGGCAGTGCACGGCAAGGCAAGGCAAGGGTAACGCAAGGCAAGGCACTGTCAAGCGAGGCAAGGCAAAGGCACGACAACGCAAGGCTAGGCAATGCACGGAAGGAAAGCAAAGAGTAACGGAAGGCAAGGAAAGCAAGGGAAAGCAAGGCAAGGCAAGGGTAACGTAAGGAACGGCACGGCAAGGGGAAACATGGCTAAGGCACGACAACACAGGGCTAGGCAATGCAGGGCAAGGCAAGGAAAGGGTAACGCAAGGCAAGGCACGGTTTGGGGAGTCAAGGCTAATGCACGACAACGCAAGGCTAGGCAGTGCACGGGAGGCAAGCAAAGAGTAACGGAAGGCAAGGAAGGCAAGGGAAAGCAAGGGAAGGCAAGGGTAAAGGCTAAGGCACGACAACGCAAGGCTAGGCAATGCACGGAAGGCAAGCAAAGTGTAACGGAAGGCACGGAAGGCAAGGCAAAACAAGGCAACGCAAGCAAGCCTATGGCAAGGTGAAACACGGCTAAGGCACGACAACGCAAAGCTAGGCAATGAACGGAAGGCAAGCAAAGAGTAACGGAAGGCAAGGAAGGCAAGGGAAAGCAAGGCAAGGCAAGGGTAACGGAAGGAACGGCACGGCAAGGGGAAACAAGGCTAAGGCACGACAACGCACGGCTAGGCAATGCACGGCAAGGCAAGGAAAGGGTAACGCCAGGCAAGGCACGGTCAGGCAAGGCAAGGCTAATGCACGACAAGGCAAGGCTAGGCAGTGCACAGCAAACAAGGAAAGGGTAACCCAAGGCAAGGCACTGTCAGGCGAGGCAAGGCTACGGCACGACAACGCAAGGCTAGGCAATGCACGGAAGGAAAGCAAAGAGTAACGGAAGGCAAGGAAAGCAAGGGAAAGCAAGGCAAGGTAAGGGTAACGCAAGGCAAGGCACGGTGAGGCAAGGCAAGGCTGATGCACGACAACGCACGGCTAGGCAATTCACGGCAAGGCAAGGAAAGGGTAACGCAAGGCAAGGCACTGTCAGGCGAGGCAAGGCTAAGGCACGACAACGCAAGGCTAGGCAATGCACGGAAGGAAAGCAAAGAGTAACGGAAGGCAAGGAAAGCAAGGGAAAGCAAGGCAAGGCAAGGGTAACGGAAGGAACGGCACGGCAAGGGGAAACAAGGCTAAGGCACGACAACGCACGGCTAGGCAATGCACGGCAAGGCAAGGAAAGGGTAACGCTAGGCAAGGCACGGTCAGGCAAGGCAAGGCTAATGCACGACAAGGGAAGGCTAGGCAGTGCACGGCAAGGCAAGGAAAGGGTAACGCAAGGCAAGGCACTGTCAGGCGAGGCAAGGCTAAGGCACGACAACGCAAGGCTAGGCAATGCACGGAAGGAAAGCAAAGAGTAACGGAAGGCAAGGAAAGCAAGGGAAAGCAAGGCAAGGCAAGGGTAACGGAAGGAACGGCACGGCAAGGGGAAACAAGGCTAAGGCACGACAACACAGGGCTAGGCAATGCAGGGCAAGGCAAGGAAAGGGTAACGCAAGGCAAGGCACGGTTTGTGGAGGCAAGGCTAATGCACGACAACGCAAGGCTAGGCAATGCACGGAAGGCAAGCAAAGAGTAACGAAAGGCAAGGAATGCAAGGCAAAGCAAGGCAACGCAAGCAAGGCTATGGCAAGGTGAAAAAAGTCTAAGGCACGACCACGCAAGGCTAGGCAATGCACGGAAGGCAAGCAAAGAGTAACGGAAGGCAGGGAAGGGAAGGGAAAGCAAGGCAACGCAAGCAAGCCTATGGCAAGGTGAAAAAAGGCTAAAGAACGACAACGCAAGGCTAGGCAATGAACGGAAGGCAAGCAAAGATTAACTGAAGGCAAGGAAGGCAAGGGAAAGCAAGGGAAGGCAAGGGCAACGGAAGGAACGGCTCGGTAAGGGGAAACAAAGCTAAGGCACGACAATGCAGGGCTAGGCAATGCACGGCCAGGCAAGGAAAGGGTAACGCAAGGCAAGGCACGGTAAGGCAAGACAAGGCTAATGCACGACAACGCACGGCTAGGCAATGCACGGCAAGGCAAGGAAAGGGTAACGCAAGGCAAGGCACGGTCAGGCGAGGCAAGGCTAATGCACGACAACGCAAGGCTAGGCAATGCACGGAAGGCAAGCAAAGAGTAACGGAAGGCAAGGAAGGCAAGGGAAACCAAGGCAAGGCAAGTGTAACGGAAGGAACGGCTCGGCAAGGGGAAACAAGGCTAAGGCACGGCATCGCAGGGCTAGGCAATGCACGGCAAGGCAAGGAAAGGGTAACGAAAGGCAAGGCACTGTCAGGCGAGGCAAAGCTAATGCACGACATCGCAAGGCTAGGCAGTGCACGGCTAGGCAAGGAAAGAGTAACGGAAGGAAAGGAAGGCAAGGCAAAGCATGGCAAGGCAAGTGTAACAACAGGCACGCCATGGCAAGGGGAAACAAGGCTAAGGCACGACAACGCAAGGCTAGGCAATGCACGGAAGGCAAGCAAAGAGTAACGGAAGGCAAGGAATGCAAAGGAAAGCAGGGGAAAACAAGGGTAACGAAAGGAACGGCACGGTAAGGGGAAACAAGGCTAAGGCACGACAACACAGGGCTAGGCAATGCAGGGCAATGCAAGGTAAGGGTAACGCAAGGCAAGGTACGGTCAGGCGAGGCAAGGCTAAGGCAAGACAACGCAAGGCTAGGCAATGCACGGAAGGCAAGCAAAGAGTAACGGAACGCAAGGAAGGCAAGGGAAAACAAGGCAAGGCAAGGTTAACGGAAGGAACGGCACGGCAAGGGGAAACAAGGCTAAGGCACGACAACGCAAGGCTAGGCAATGCACGGAAGGCAAGCAAAGAATAACGGAATGGAAGGAAGGCAAGGCAAAGCAAGCAAGGCTATGGCAAGGTGAAACAAGGCTAAGGCACCACAACGCACGGCTAGGCAATGCACGGCCAGCCAAGGAAAAGGTAACGCAAGGCAAGGCGCTATGACGCAAGGCAAGGCTAATGCACGACAGCGCAAGGCTAGGCAATGCACGGAAGGCAAGCAAAGAGTAACGGAAACCAAGGAAGGCAAGGGAAAGCAAGGCAAGGCAAGGGTAACGGAAGGAACGGCACGGTAAGGGGAAACAAAGCTAAGGCACGACAATGCAGGGCTAAGCAATGCACGGCAAGGCAAGTAAAGGGTAACGCAAGGCAAGGCACGGTGAGGCAAGACAAGGGAAATGCAAGACAACGCACGGCTAGGCAATGCACGGCAAGGCAAGGAAAGGGTACCGCAAGGCAAGGCACGGTCAGGCGAGGCAAGGCTAAGGCACGACAACGCAAGGCTAGGCAATGCACGGAAGGCAAGCAAAGAGTAACGGAACGCAAGGAAGGCAAGAGAAAGCAACGCAAGGCAAGGTTAACGGAAGGAACGGCACGGCAAGGGGAAACAAGGCTAAGGCACGACAACGCACGGCTTGGCAATGCACGGCAAGGCAAGGAAAGGGTAACGCAAGGCAAGGCACGGTCAGGCGAGGCAAGGCTAAGGCACGACAACGCAAGGCTAGGCAATGCACGGAAGGCAAGCAAAGAGTAACGGAAGGCAAGGAAGGCAAGGGAAAGCAAGGCAAGGCAAGGTTAACGGAAGGAACGGTACGGCAAGGGGAAACAAGGCTAAGGCACGGCAACGCACGGCTAGGCAATGCAGGGCAAGGCAAGGAAATGGTAACGCAAGTCAAGCCACCGTTTGGGGAGGCAAGGCTAATGCACGACAACGCAAGGCTAGGCAGTGCACGGCTAGGCAAGGAAAGAGTAACGGAAGGAAAGGAAGGCAAGGCAAAGCAAGGCAAGGCAAGTGGAAGAAAAGGCAAGGCACGGCAAGGGGTAACAAGGCTAAGGAACGGCAACGCACGGCTAGGCAATGCACGGCCAGGCAAGGAAAGGGTAACGCAAGGCAAGGCACGGTAAAGCAAGACAAGGCTAATGCACGACAACGCACGGCTAGGCAATGCACGGCAAGGCAAGGAAAGGGTAACGCAAGGCAAGGCACGGTCAGGCGAGGCAAGGCTAATGCACGACAACGCAAGTCTAGGCAATGCACGGAAGGCAAGCAAAGAGTAACGGAAGGCAAGGAAGGCAAGGCAAAGCAAGGCAAAGCAAGCAAGGTTATGGCAAGGTGAAACAAGGCTAAGGCACGACAACGGACGGCTAGGCAATGCACGGCCAACCAAGGAAAAGGTAACGCAAGGCAAGGCACGGTGAGGCAAGGCAAGGCTAATGCACGACAGCGCAAGGCTAGGCAATGCACGGAAGGCAAGCAAAGAGTAACGGAAACCAAGGAAGGCAAGGGAAAGCAAGGCAAGGCAAGGGTAACGGAAGGAACGGCACGGCAAGGGGAAACAAGGCTAAGGCACGACAACGCACGGCTAGGCAATGCACGGCAAGGCAAGGAAAGGGTAACGCTAATCAAGGCACGGTCAGGCAAGGCAAGGCTAATGCACGACAAGGCAAGGCTAGGCAGTGCACGGCAAGGCAAGGAAAGGGTAACGCAAGGCAAGGCACTGTCAGGCGAGGCAAGGCTAAGGCACGACAACGCAAGGCTAGGCAATGCACGGAAGGAAAGCAAAGAGTAACGGAAGGCAAGGAAAGCAAGGGAAAGCAAGGGAAGGCAAGGGTAACGGAAGGAACGGCACGGCAAGGGGAAACAAGGCTAAGGCACGACAACACAGGGCTAGGCAATGCAGGGCAAGGCAAGGATAGTGTAACGCAAGGCAAGGCACGGTTTGGGGAGGCAAGGCTAATGCACGACAACGCAAGGCTAGGCAATGCACGGAAGGCAAGCAAAGAGTAACGGAAGGCAAGGAAGGCAAGGGAAAGCAAGGCAAGGCAAGGGTAACGGAAAGAACGGCACGGTAAGGGGAAACAAAGCTAAGGCACGACAATGCAGGGCTAGGCAATGCACGGCAAGGCAAGGAAAGGGTAACGCAAGGCAAGGCACGGTGAGGCAAGACAAGGCAAATGCACGACAACGCACGGCTAGGCAATGCACGGCAAGGAAAGGAAAGGGTACCGCAAGGCAAGGCACGGTCAGGCGAGGCAAGGCTAAGGAACGACAACTCAAGGCTAGGCAATGCACGGAAGGCAAGCAAAGAGTAACGGAAGGCAAGGAAGGCAAGGGAAAGCAAGGCAAGGCAATGGTAACGGAAGGAACGGCACGGCAAGGGGAAACAAGGCTAAGGCACGACAACGCAGGGCCAGGCAATGCACGGCAAGGCAAGGAAAGGGTAACGCAAGGCAAGGCACGGTCAGGCGAGGCAAGGCTGATGCACGACAACGCACGGCTAGGCAATTCACGGCAAGGCAAGGAAAGGGTAACGCAAGGCAAGGCACGGTCAGGCGAGGCAAGGCTAAGGCACGACAACGCAAGGATAGGCAATGCACGGAAGGCAAGCAAAGAGTAACGGAAACCAAGGAAGGCAAGGGAAAGCAAGGCAAGGCAAGGGTAACGGAAGGAACGGCACGGCAAGGGGAAACAAGGGTAAGGCACGACAACGCACGGCTAGGCAATGCACGGCAAGCGAAGGAAAGGGTAACGCCAGGCAAGGCACGGTCAGGCAAGGCAAGGCTAATGCACGACAAGGCAAGGCTAGGCAGTGCACGGCAAGGCAAGGAAAGGGTAACGCAAGGCAAGGCACTGTCAGGCGAGGCAAGGCTAAGGCACGACAACGCAAGGCTAGGCAATGCACGGAAGGAAAGCAAAGAGTAACGGAAGGCAAGGAAAGCAAGGGAAAGCAAGGGAAGGCAAGGGTAACGGAAGGAACGGCACGGCAAGGGGAAACAAGGCTAAGGCACGACAACACAGGGCTAGGCAATGCAGGACAAGGCAAGGAAAGTGTAACGCAAGGCAATGCACGGTTTGGGGAGGCAAGGCTAATGCACGACAACGCAAGGCTAGGCAATGCACGGAAGGCAAGCAAAGAGTAACAGAAGGCAAGGAATGCAAGGCAAAGCAAGGCAACGCAAGCAAGGCTATGGCAAGGTGAAAAAAGGCTAAGGCACGACCACGCAAGGCTAGGCAATGCACGGAAGGCAAGCAAAGAGTAACGGAAGGCAAGGAAGGCAAGGGAAAGCAAGGCAAGGCAAGGGTAACGGAAGGAACGGCACGGTAAGGGGAAACAAAGCTAAGGCACGACAATGCAGGGCTAGGCAATGCACGGCAAGGCAAGGAAAGGGTAACGCAAGGCAAGGCACGGTGAGGCAAGACAAGGCAAATGCACGACAACGCACGGCTAGGCAATGCACGGCAAGGCAAGGAAAGGGTACCGCAAGGCAAGGCACGGTCAGGCGAGGCAAGGCTAAATAACGACAACGCAAGGCTAGGCAATGCACGGAAGGCAAGCAAAGATTAACGGAAGGCAAGGAAGGCAAGGGAAAGCAAGGTAAGGCAATGGTAACGGAAGGAACGGCACGGCAAGGGGAAACTAGGCTAAGGCACGACAACGCACGGCTAGGCAATGCACTGCAAGGCAAGGAAAGGGTAACGCAAGGCAAGGCACGGTGAGGCAAGGCAAGGCTGATGCACGACAACGCACGGCTAGGCAATTCACGGCAAGGCAAGGAAAGTTTAACGCAAGGCAAGGCACGGTCAGGCGAGGCAAGGCTAAGGCACGACAACGCAAGGCTAGGCAATGCACGGATGGCAAGCAAAGAGTAACGGAAGGCAAGAAATGCAAGGGAAACCAGGGGAAGGCAAGGGTAACGAAAGGAACGGCACGGTAAGGGGAAACAAGGCTAAGGCACGACAACACAGGGCTAGGCAATGCAGGGCAAGGCAAGGAAAGGGTAACGCAAGGCAAGGCACGGTCAGGCGAGGCAAGGCTAAGGCAAGACAACGCAAGGCTAGGCAATGCACGGAAGGCAAGCAAAGAGTAACGGAAGGCAAGGAAGGCAAGGCAAAGCAAGGCAAGGCAAGTGTAACAAAAGGCACGGCACGGCAAGGGGAAACAAGGCTAAGGCACGGCAACGCAGGGCTAGGCAATGCACGGCAAGGCAAGGAAAGGGTAACGCAAGGCAATGCACGACAACGTACGGCTAGGCAATGCACGGCAAGGCAAGGAAAGGGTAACGCAAGGCAAGGCACGGTTAGGCGAGGCATGGCTAAGGCACGACAACGCAAGGCTAGGCAATGCACGGAAGACAAGTAAAGAGTAACGGAAGGCAAGGAATGCAAGGCAAAGCAAGGCAACGCAAACAAGTCTATGGCAAGGTGAAAAAAGGCTAAGGCACGACAACGCAAGGCTAGGCAATGCACGGAAGGCAAGGAAAGAGTAACGGAATGGAAGGAAGGCAAGGCAAAGCAAGGCAAAGCAAGCAAGGCTATGGCAAGGTGAAACAAGGCTAAGGCAGCACAACGCACGGCTAGGCAATGCACGGCAAGCCAAGGAACAGGTAACGCAAGGCAAGGCACTGTGAGGCAAGGCAAGGCTAATGCACGACAACGCAAGGCTAGGCAATGCACGGAAGGCAAGCAAAGAGTAACGGAAGGCAAGGAAGGCAAGGGAAAGCAAGGCAAGGCAAGGGTAACGGAAGGAACAGCACGGCAAGGGGAAACAAGGCTAAGGCACGACAACGCACGGCTAGGCAATGCACGGCAAGGCAAGGAAGGGGTAACGCAAGGCAAGGCACGGTCAGGAGAGGCAAGGCTAAGGCACGACAACGCAAGGCTGGGCAATGCACGGATGGCAAGCAAAGAGTAACGGAAGGCAAGGAAGGCAAGGGAAAGCAGGGGAAGGCAAGGGTAACGGAAGGAACGGTACGGCAAGGGGAAACAAGGCTAAGGCACGACAACGCAAGGCTAGGCAATGCACGGCAAGGCAAGGAAAGGGTAACGCAAGTCAAGACACGGTTTGGGGAGGCAAGGCTAATGCACGACAACGCAAGGCTAGGCAGTGCACGGCTAGGCAAGGAAAGAGTAACGGAAGGAAAGGAAGGCAAGGCAAAGCAAGGCAAGGCAAGTGGAAGAAAAGGCAAGGCACGGCAAGGGGTAACAAGGCTAAGGAACGGCAACGCACGGCTAGGCAATGCACGGCCAGGCAAGGAAAGGGTAACGCAAGGCAAGGCACGGTAAAGCAAGACAAGGCTAATGCACGACAACGCACGGCTAGGCAATGCACGGCAAGGCAAGGAAAGGGTAACGCAAGGCAAGGCACGGTCAGGCGAGGCAAGGCTAATGCACGACAACGCAAGTCTAGGCAATGCACGGAAGGCAAGCAAAGAGTAACGGAAGGCAAGGAAGGCAAGGCAAAGCAAGGCAAAGCAAGCAAGGTTATGGCAAGGTGAAACAAGGCTAAGGCACGACAACGGACGGCTAGGCAATGCACGGCCAACCAAGGAAAAGGTAACGGAAGGCACGGAAGGCAAGGCAAGGCACGGTGAGGCAAGGCAAGGCTAATGCACGACAGCGCAAGGCTAGGCAATGCACGGAAGGCAAGCAAAGAGTAACGGAAACCAAGGAAGGCAAGGGAAAGCAAGGCAAGGCAAGGGTAACGGAAGGAACGGCACGGCAAGGGGAAACAAGGCTAAGGCACGACAACGCACGGCTAGGCAATGCACGGCAAGGCAAGGAAAGGGTAACGCTAATCAAGGCACGGTCAGGCAAGGCAAGGCTAATGCACGACAAGGCAAGGCTAGGCAGTGCACGGCAAGGCAAGGAAAGGGTAACGCAAGGCAAGGCACTGTCAGGCGAGGCAAGGCTAAGGCACGACAACGCAAGGCTAGGCAATGCACGGAAGGAAAGGAAAGAGTAACGGAAGGCAAGGAAAGCAAGGGAAAGCAAGGGAAGGCAAGGGTAACGGAAGGAACGGCACGGCAAGGGGAAACAAGGCTAAGGCACGACAACACAGAGCTAGGCAATGCAGGGCAAGGCAAGGATAGTGTAACGCAAGGCAAGGCACGGTTTGGGGAGGCAAGGCTAATGCACGACAACGCAAGGCTAGGCAATGCACGGAAGGCAAGCAAAGAGTAACGGAAGGCAAGGAAGGCAAGGGAAAGCAAGGCAAGGCAAGGGTAACGGAAGGAACGGCACGGTAAGGGGAAACAAAGCTAAGGCACGACAATGCAGGGCTAGGCAATGCACGGCAAGGCAAGGAAAGGGTAACGCAAGGCAAGGCACGGTGAGGCAAGACAAGGCAAATGCACGACAACGCACGGCTAGGCAATGCACGGCAAGGAAAGGAAAGGGTACCGCAAGGCAAGTCACGGTCAGGCGAGGCAAGGCTAAGGAACGACAACTCAAGGCTAGGCAATGCACGGAAGGCAAGCAAAGAGTAACGGAAGGCAAGGAAGGCAAGGGAAAGCAAGGCAAGGCAATGGTAACGGAAGGAACGGCACGGCAAGGGGAAACAAGGCTAAGGCACGACAACGCACGGCTAGGCAATGCACGGCAAGGCAAGGAAAGGGTAACGCAAGGCAAGGCACGGTCAGGCGAGGCAAGGCTGATGCACGACAACGCACGGCTAGGCAATTCACGGCAAGGCAAGGAAAGGGTAACGCAAGGCAAGGCACGGTCAGGCGAGGCAAGGCTAAGGCACGACAACGCAAGGATAGGCAATGCACGGAAGGCAAGCAAAGAGTAACGGAAACCAAGGAAGGCAAGGGAAAGCAAGGCAAGGCAAGGGTAACGGAAGGAACGGCACGGCAAGGGGAAACAAGGGTAAGGCACGACAACGCACGGCTAGGCAATGCACGGCAAGCGAAGGAAAGGGTAACGCCAGGCAAGGCACGGTCAGGCAAGGCAAGGCTAATGCACGACAAGGCAAGGCTAGGCAGTGCACGGCAAGGCAAGGAAAGGGTAACGCAAGGCAAGGCACTGTCAGGCGAGGCAAGGCTAAGGCACGACAACGCAAGGCTAGGCAATGCACGGAAGGAAAGCAAAGAGTAACGGAAGGCAAGGAAAGCAAGGGAAAGCAAGGGAAGGCAAGGGTAACGGAAGGAACGGCACGGTAAGGGGAAACAAGGCTAAGGCACGACAACACAGGGCTAGGCAATGCAGGACAAGGCAAGGAAAGGGTAACGCAAGGCAAGGCACGGTTTGGGGAGGCAAGGCTAATGCACGACAACGCAAGGCTAGGCAATGCACGGAAGGCAAGCAAAGAGTAACAGAAGGCAAGGAATGCAAGGCAAAGCAAGGCAACGCAAGCAAGGCTATGGCAAGGTGAAAAAAGGCTAAGGCACGACCACGCAAGGCTAGGCAATGCACGGAAGGCAAGCAAAGAGTAACGGAAGGCAAGGAAGGCAAGGGAAAGCAAGGCAAGGCAAGGGTAACGGAAGGAACGGCACGGTAAGGGGAAACAAAGCTAAGGCACGACAATGCAGGGCTAGGCAATGCACGGCAAGGCAAGGAAAGGGTAACGCAAGGCAAGGCACGGTGAGGCAAGACAAGGCAAATGCACGACAACGCACGGCTAGGCAATGCACGGCAAGGCAAGGAAAGGGTACCGCAAGGCAAGGCACGGTCAGGCGAGGCAAGGCTAAGGAACGACAACGCAAGGCTAGGCAATGCACGGAAGGCAAGCAAAGAGTAACGGAAGGCAAGGAAGGCAAGGGAAAGCAAGGTAAGGCAATGGTAACGGAAGGAACGGCACGGCAAGGGGAAACAAGGCTAAGGCACGACAACGCACGGCTAGGCAATGCACGGCAAGGCAAGGAAAGGGTAACGCAAGGCAAGGCACGGTGAGGCAAGGCAAGGCTAATGCACGACAGGCACGGTCAGGCGAGGCAAGGCTAAGGCACGACAACACAGGGCTAGGCAATGCAGGGCAAGGCAAGGAAAGGGTAACGCAAGGCAAGGCACGGTTTGGGGAGGCAAGGCTAATGCACGACAACGCAAGGCTAGGCAATGCACGGAAGGCAAGCAAAGAGTAACGGAAGGCAAGGAAGGCAAGGGAAAGCAAGGCAAGGCAAGTGTAACAAAAGGCACGGCACGGCAAGGGGAAACAAGGCTAAGGCACGGCAACGCAAGGCTAAGCAATGCACGGCCAGGCAAGGAAAGGGTAACGGAAGGCAAGGCACGGTAATGCAAGGCGAGGCTAATGCACGACAACGTACGGCTAGGCAATGCACGGCAAGGCAAGGAAAGGGTAACGCAAGGCAAGGCACGGTCAGGCGAGGCAAGGCTAAGGCACGACAACGCAAGGCTAGGCAATGCACGGGTAAGGCAAGGAAAGGGTAACGGAAGGCTAGGCAAGGCAAAGCAAGGCAAGTGAAAAAAGGCTAAGGCACGACAACGCAAGGCTAGGCAATACACGGAAGGCAAGGAAAGAGTAACGGAAGGCAAGGAAGGCAACGCAAAGCAAGGCAACGCAAGCAAGGCTATAGCAAGGTGAAACAAGGCTATGGCACGACAACGCACGGCTAGGCAATGCACGGCAAGGCAAGGAAAGGGTAACGCAAGGCAAGGCACGGTGAGGCAAGGCAAGGCTAATGCACGACAACGCAAGGCTAGGCAATGCACGGAAGGCAAGGAAGAGCAAGGGAAAGCAAGGCAAGGCAAGGGTAACGGAAGGAACGGCACGGCAAGGGGAAACAAGGGTAAGGCACGACAACGCACGGCTAGGCAATGCACGGCAAGGCAAGGAAAGGGTAACGCAAGGCAAGGCACGGTCAGGCAAGGCAAGGCTAAGGCACGACAAGGCAAGGCTAGGCAATGCACGGCAAGGCAAGGAAAGGGTAACGCAAGGCAAGGCACGGTCAGGCGAGGCAAGGCAAAGGCACGACAACGCAAGGCTAGGCAATGCACGGAAGGAAAGCAAAGAGTAACGGAAGGCAAGGAAAGCAAGGGAAAGCAAGGCAAGGCAAGGGTAACGTAAGGAACGGCACGGCAAGGGGAAACAAGGCTAAGGCACGACAACACAGGGCTAGGCAATGCAGGGCAAGGCAAGGAAAGGGTAACGCAAGGCAAGGCACGGTTTGGGGAGTCAAGGCTAATGCACGACAACGCAAGGCTAGGCAATGCACGGGAGGCAAGCAAAGAGTAACGGAAGGCAAGGAATGCAAGGCAAAGCAAGGCAACGCAAGCAAGGCTATGGCAAGGTGGAAAAAGGCTAAGGCACGACCACGCAAGGCTAGGCAATGCACGGAAGGCAAGCAAAGTGTAACGGAAGGCACGGAAGGCAAGGCAAAGCAAGGCAACGCAAGCAAGCCTATGGCAAGGTGAAACACGGCTAAGGCACGACAACGCAAAGCTAGGCAATGAACGGAAGGCAAGCAAAGAGTAACGGAAGGCAAGGAAGGCAAGGGAAAGCAAGGCAAGGCAAGGGTAACGGAAGGAACGGCACGGCAAGGGGAAACAAGGCTAAGGCACGACAACGCACGGCTAGGCAATGCACGGCAAGGCAAGGAAAGGGTAACGCCAGGCAAGGCACGGTCAGGCAAGGCAAGGCTAATGCACGACAAGGCAAGGCTAGGCAGTGCACAGCAAACAAGGAAAGGGTAACGCAAGGCAAGGCACTGTCAGGCGAGGCAAGGCTACGGCACGACAACGCAAGGCTAGGCAATGCACGGAAGGAAAGCAAAGAGTAACGGAAGGAAAGGAAAGCAAGGGAAAGCAAGGCAAGGTAAGGGTAACGCAAGGCAAGGCACGGTGAGGCAAGGCAAGGCTGACGCACGACAACGCACGGCTTGGCAATTCACGGCAAGGCAAGGAAAGTTTAACGCAAGGCAAGGCACGGTCAGGCGAGGCAAGGCAAGGAACGACAACGCAAGGCTAGGCAATGCACGGATGGCAAGCAAAGAGTAACGGAAGGCAAGAAATGCAAGGGAAAGCAGGGGAAGGCAAGGGTAACGAAAGGAACGGCACGGTAAGGGGAAACAAGGCTAAGGCACGACAACACAGGGCTAGGCAATGCAGGGCAATGCAAGGTAAGGGTAACGCAAGGCAAGGCACGGTCAGACGAGGCAAGGCTAAGGCAAGACAACGCAAGGCTAGGCAATGCACGGAAGGCAAGCAAAGAGTAACGGAAGGCAAGGAAGGCAAGGGAAAGCAAGGCAAGGCAAGGTTAACGGAAGGAACGGCACGGTAAGGGCAAACAAGACTAAGGCACGACAACACAGGGCTAGGCAATGCAGGGCAAGGCAAGGAAATGGTAACGCAAGGCTAGGCACGGTTTGGGGAGGCAAGGCTAATGCACGACAACGCAAGGCTAGGCAGAGCACGGGTAGACAAGGAAAGAGTAACGGAAGGAAAGGAAGGCAAGGCAAAGCAAGGCAAGGCAAGTGTAACAAAAGGCAAGGCACGGCAAGGGGAAACAAGGCTAAGGAACGGCAACGCACGGCTAGGCAATGCACGGCCAGGCAAGGAAAGGGTAACGCAAGGCAAGGCACGGTCAGGCGAGGCAAGGCTAATGCACGACAACGCAAGGCTAGGCAATGCACGGAAGGCAAGCAAAGCAAGGATAACGGAAGGCAAGGAAGGCAAGGGAATCCAAGGCAAGGCAAGTGTAACGGAAGGAACGGCTCGGCAAGGGGAAACAAGGCTAAGGCACGGCAACGCAGGGCTAGGCAATGGACGGCAAGGCAAGGAAAGGGTAACGCAAGGCAAGGCACTGTCAGGCGAGGCAAAGCTAATGCACGACATCGCAAGGCTAGGCAGTGCACGGCTAGGCAAGGAAAGAGTAACGGAAGGAAAGGAAGGCAAGGCAAAGCATGGCAAGGCAAGTGTAACAACAGGCACGGCATGGCAAAGGGAAACAAGGCTAAGGCACGACAACGCAAGGCTAGGCAATGCACGGAAGGCAAGCAAAGAGTAACGGAAGGCAAGGAATGCGAAGGAAAGCAGGGGAAAACAAGGGTAACGAAAGGAAAGGCACGGTAAGGGGAAACAAGGCTAAGGCACGACAACACAGGGCTAGGCAATGCAGGGCAAGGCTAGGAAAGGGTAACGCAAGGCAAGGCACGGTTTGGGGAGGTCAGGCTAATGCACGACAACGCAAGGCTAGGCAATGCACGGAAGGCAAGCAAAGAGTAACGGAAGGCAAGGAAGGCAAGGGAAAGCAAGGCAAGGCAAGTGTAACAAAAGGCACGGCACGGCAAGGGGAAACAAGGCTAAGGCACGGCAACGCAAGGCTAAGCAATGCACGGAAGGCAAGTAAAGAGTAACGGAAGGCAAGGAATGCAAGGCAAAGCAAGGCAACGCAAACAAGTCTATGGCAAGGTGAAAAAAGGCTAAGGCACGACAACGCAAGGCTAGGCAATGCACGGAAGGCAAGCAAAGAGTAACGGAATGGAAGGAAGGCAAGGCAAAGCAAGGCAAAGCAAGCAAGGCTATGGCAAGGTGAAACAAGGCTAAGGCAGCACAACGCACGGCTAGGCAATGCACGGCAAGCCAAGGAACAGGTAACGCAAGGCAAGGCACTGTGAGGCAAGGCAAGGCTAATGCACGACAACGCAAGGCTAGGCAATGCACGGCAAGGCAAGGAAAGGGTAACGCAAGGCAAGGAAGGCAAGGGAAAGCAAGGCAAGGCAAGGGTAACGTAAGGAACGGCACGGCAAGGGGAAACATGGCTAAGGCACGACAACACAGGGCTAGGCAATGCAGGGCAAGGCAAGGAAAGGGTAACGCAAGGCAAGGCACGTTTTGGGGAGTCAAGGCTAATGCACGACAACGCAAGGCTAGGCAATGCACGGAAGGCAAGCAAAGAGTAACGGAAGGCAAGGAAGGCAAGGGAACGCAAGGCAAGGCAAGGTTAACGGAAGGAACGGCACGGCAAGGGGAAACAAGGCTAAGGCAGGACAACGCACGGCTAGGCAATGCAGGGCAAGGCAAGGAAATGGTAACGCAAGGCAAGGTACGGTTTGGGGAGGCAAGGCTAATGGACGACAACGCAAGGCTAGGCAGTGCACGGCTAGGCAAGGTAAGAGTAACGGAAGGAAAGGAAGGCAAGGCAAAGCAAGGCAAGGCAAGTGTAACAAAAGGCACGGCACGGCAAGGGGAAACAAGGCGAAGGGACGGCAACGCACGGCTAGGCAATGCACGGCAAGGCAAGGAAAGGGTAACGCAAGGCAAGGCACGGTAAGGCAAGACAAGGCTAATGCACGGCAACGCACGGGTAGGCAATGCACGGCAAGGCAAGGAAAGGGTAACGCAAGGCAAGGCACGGTCAGGCGAGGCAAGGCTAATGCACGACAACGCAAGGCTAGGCAATGCACGGAAGGCAAGCAAAGAGTAACGGAAGGCAAGGGAAAACAAGGCAAGGCAAGTGTAACGGAAGGAACGGCTCGGCAAGGGGAAACAAGGCTAAGGCACGGCATCGCAGGGCTAGGCAATGCACGGCAAGGCAAGGAAAGGGTAACGCAAGGCAAGGCACTGTCAGGCGAGGCAAAGCTAATGCACGACATCGCAAGGCTAGGCAGTGCACGGCTAGGCAAGGAAAGAGTAACGGAAGGAAAGGAAGGCAAGGCAAAGCATGGCAAGGCAAGTGTAACAACAGGCACGGCATGGCAAGGGGAAACAAGGCTAAGGCACGACAACGCAAGGCTAGGCAATGCACGGAAGGCAAGCAAAGAGTAACGGAAGGCAAGGAACGCAAGGCAAGGCACGGTGAGGCAAGGCAAGGCTAATGCACGACAACGCACGGCTAGGCAATGCACGGCAAGGCAAGGAAAGGGTAACGCAAGGCAAGGCACGGTCAGGCGAGGCAAGGCTAAGGCACGACAACGCAAGGCTAGGCAATGCACGGAAGGCAAGCAAAGAGTAACGGAACGCAAGGAAGGCAAGGGAAAGCAACGCAAGGCAAGGTTAACGGAAGGAACGGCACGGCAAGGGGAAACAAGGCTAAGGCACGACAACGCACGGCTAGGCAATGCACTGCAAGGCAAGGAAAGGGTAACGCAAGGCAAGGCACGGTCAGGCGAGGCAAGGCTAAGGCACGACAACGCAAGGCTAGGCAATGCACGGAAGGCAAGCAAAGAGTAACGGAACGCAAGGAAGGCAAGGGAAAGCAAGGCAAGGCAAGGGTAACGGAAGGAACGGCACGGCAAGGGGAAACAAGGCTAAGGCACGGCAACGCACGGCTAGGCAATGCAGGGCAAGGCAAGGAAATGGTAACGCAAGTCAAGGCACGGTTTGGGGAGGCAAGGCTAATGCACGACAACGCAAGGCTAGGCAGTGCACGGCTAGGCAAGGAAAGAGTAACCGAAGGAAAGGAAGGCAAGGCAAAGCAAGGCAAGGCAAGTGTAAGAAAAGGCAAGGCACGGCAAGGGGAAACAAGGCTAAGGAACGGCAACGCACGGCTAGGCAATGCACGGCCAGGCAAGGAAAGGGTAACGCAAGGCAAGGCACGGTAAAGCAAGACAAGGCTAATGCACGACAACGCACGGCTAGGCAATGCACGGCAAGGCAAGGAAAGGGTAACGCAAGGCAAGGCACGGTCAGGCGAGGCAAGGCTAATGCACGACAACGCAAGTCTAGGCAATGCACGGAAGGCAAGCAAAGAGTAACGGAAGGCAAGGAAGGCAAGGCAAAGCAAGGCAACGCAAGCAAGGCTATGGCAAGGGGAAACAAGGCTAAGGCACGACAACGCACGGCTAGGCAATGCACGGCTAGGCAAGGAATGGGTAACGCAAGGCAAGGCACGGTGACGCAAGGCAAGGCTAATGCACGACAGCGCAAGGCTAGGCAATGCACGGAAGGCAAGCAAAGAGTAACGGAAACCAAGGAAGGCAAGGGAAAGCAAGGCAAGGCAAGGGTAACGGAAGGAAGACACGGCAATGGGAAACAAGGCTAAGGCACGACAACGCACGGCTAGGCAATGCACGGCAAGGCAAGGAAAGGGTAACGCTAGGCAAGGCACGGTCAGGCAAGGCAAGGCTAATGCACGACAAGGCAAGGCTAGGCAGTGCACGGCAAGGCAAGGAAAGGGTAACGCAAGGCAAGGCACTGTCAGGCGAGGCAAGGCTAAGGCACGACAACGCAAGGCTAGGCAATGCACGGAAGGAAAGCAAAGAGTAACGGAAGGCAAGGAAAGCAAGGGAAAGCAAGGGAAGGCAAGGGTAACGGAAGGAACGGCACGGCAAGGGGAAACAAGGCTAAGGCACGACAACACAGGGCTAGGCAATGCAGGGCAAGGCAAGGATAGTGTAACGCAAGGCAAGGCACGGTTTGGGGAGGGAAGGCTAATGCACGACAACGCAAGGCTAGGCAATGCACGGCAGGCAAGCAAAGAGTAACGGAAGGCAAGGAAGGCAAGGGAAAGCAAGGCAAGGAAAGGGTAACCGAAGGAACGGCACGGCAAGGGGAAACAAGGCTAAGGAACCACAATGCACGGCTAGGCAATGCACGGCAAGGCAAGGAAAGGGTAACGCAAGGCAAGGCACGGTGAGGCAAGACAAGGCAAATGCACGACAACGCACGGCTAGGCAAGGCACGGCAAGGCAAGGAAAGGGTAACGCAAGGCAAGGCACGGTCAGGCGAGGCAAGGCTAAGGCACGACAACGCAAGGCTAGGCAATGCACGGAAGGCAAGCAAAGAGTAACGGAAGGCAAGGAATGCAAGGGAAAGCAGGGGAATGCAAGGGTAACGAAAGGAACGGCACGGTAAGGGGAAACAAGGCTCAGGCACGACAACACAGGGCTAGGCAATGCACGGCAAGGCAAGGAAAGGGTAACGCAAGGCAAGGCACGGTCAGGCGAGGCAAGGCTAAGGCACGACAACGCAACGCTAGGTAATGCACGGAAGGCAAGAAAAGAGTAACGGAATGCAAGGAAGGCAAGGGAAAGCAAGGCAAGGCAAGGTTAACGGAAGGAACGGTACGGCAAGGGGAAAGAAGGCTAAGCCACGGCAACGCACGGCTAGGCAATGCAGGGCAAGGCAAGGAAATGGTAACGCAAGGAAAGGCACGGTTTGGGGAGGCAAGGCTAATGCACGACAAAGCAAGGCTAGGCAGTGCACGGCTAGGCAAGGAAAGAGTAACGGAAGGAAAGGAAAGCAAGGCAAAGCAAGGCAAGGCAAGTGTTACAAAAGGCAAGGCACGGCAAGGGGAAACAAGGCTAAGGAACGGCAACGCACGGCTAGGCAATGCACGGCCAGGCAAGGAAAGGGAAACGCAAGGCAAGGCACGGTAAGGCAAGACAAGGCTAATGCACGACAACGCACGGCTAGGCAATGCACGGCAAGGCAAGGAAAGGGTAACGCAACGCTAGGCACGGTCAGGCGAGGCAAGGCTAATGCAAGACAACGCAAGGCTAGGCAATGCACGGAAGGCAAGCAAAGAGTAACGGAAGGCAAGGAAGGCAAGGGAAACCAAGGCAAGGCAAGGGTAACGGAAGGAACGCCTCGGCAAGGGGAAACAAGGCTAAGGCACGGCAACGCAGGGCTAGGCAATGCACGGCAAGGCAAGGAAAGGGTAACGCAAGGCAAGGCACGGTCAGGCGAGGCAAGGGTAATGCACGACAACGCAAGGCTACGCAGTGCACGGCTAGGCAAGTAAAGAGTAACGGAAGGAAAGGAAGGCAAGGTAAAGCAAGGCAAGGCAAGTGTAACAAAAGGCACGGCACGGCAAGGGGAAACAAGGCTAAGGCACGGTAACGCAAGGCTAAGCAATGCACGGCCAGGCAAGGAAAGGGTAACGCAAGGCAAGGCACGGTAATGCAAGGCGAGGCTAATGCACGACAACGCACGGCTAGGCAATGCACGGCAAGGCAAGGAAAGGGTAACGCAAGGCAAGGCACGGTTAGGCGAGGGAAGGCTAAGGCACGACAACGCAAGGCTAGGCAATGCACGGAAGGCAAGCAAAGAGTAACGGAAGGCAAGGAATGCAAGGCAAAGCAAGGCAACGCAAACAAGGCTATGGCAAGGTGAAAAAAGGCTAAGGCACGACAACGAAAGGCTAGGTAATGCACGGAAGGCAAGCAAAGTGTCACGGAATGGAAGGAAGGCAAGGCAACGCAAAGCAAAGCAAGCAATGCTATGGCAAGGTGAAACAAGGCTAAGGCACCACAACGCACGGCTAGGCAATGCACGGCCAGCCAAGGAAAAGGTAACGCAAGGCAAGGCACTGTGAGGCAAGGCAAGGCTAATGCACGACAGCGCAAGGCTAGGCAATGCACGGAAGGCAAGCAAAGAGTAACGGAAAAGAAGGAAGGCAAGGGAAAGCAAGGGAAGGTAAGGGTAACGGAAGGAACGGCACGGCAAGGGGAAACAAGGCTAAGGCAGGACAACGCACGGCTAGGCAATGCACGGCAAGGCAAGGAAAGGGTAACGCCAGGCAAGGCACGGTCAGGCAAGGCAAGGCTAATGCACGACAAGGCAAGGCTAGGCAGTGCACGGCAAGGCAAGGAAAGAGTAACGGAAGGAAAGGAAGGAAAGGCAAAGCCAGGCAAGGCAAGTGTAACAAAAGGCACGGCACGGCAAGGGGAAACAAGGCTAAGGCACGACAACGCACGGCTAGGCAATACACGGCAAGGCAAGGAAAGGGTAACGCAAGGCAAGGCAAGGCAAGGCACGACAACGCACGGCTAGGCAATGCACGGAAAGGCAAGGAAAGGGTAAGGCAAGGCAAGGCACGGTCAGGCGAGGCAAGGCTAAGGCACGACAACGCAAGGCTAGGCAATGCACGGAAGGCAAGCAAAGAGTAACGGAACGCAAGGAAGGCAAGGGAAAGCAAGGCAAGGCAAGGGTAACGGAAGGAACGGCTCGGCAAGGGGAAACAAGGCTAAGGCACGGCAACGCAGGGCTAGGCAATGCACGGCAAGGCAAGGAAAGGGTAACGCAATGCAAGGTACTGTCAGGCGAGGCAAGGCTAATGCACGACAAAGCAAGGCTAGGCAGTGCACGGCTAGGCAAGGAAAGAGTAACGGAAGGAAAGGAAAGCAAGGCAAAGCAACGCAAGGCAAGTGTTACAAAAGGCAAGGCACGGCAAGGGGAAACAAGGCTAAGGAACGGCAACGCACGGCTAGGCAATGCACGGCCAGGCAAGGAAAGGGAAACGCAAGGCAAGGCACGGTGAGGCAAGGCAAGGCTAAGGCACGACAACGCACGGCTAGGCAATGCACGGCAAGGCAAGGAAAGGGTAACGCAAGGCTAGGCACGGTCAGGCGAGGCAAGGCTAATGCACGACAACGCAAGGCTAGGCAATGCACGGAAGGCAAGCAAAGAGTAACGGAAGGCAAGGAAGGCAAGGGAAACCAAGGCAAGGCAAGGGTAACGGAAGGAACGGCACGGCAAGGGGAAACAAGGCTCAGGCAGGAAAACGCACGCCTAGGCAATGCACGGCAAGGCAAGGAAAGGGTAACGCCAGGCAAGGCACGGTCAGGCAAGGCAAGGCTAATGCACGACAACGCAAGGCTAGGCAGTGCACGGCAAGGCAAGGAAAGAGTAACGGAAGGAAAGGAAGGCAAGGCAAAGCCAGTCAAGGCAAGTGTAACAAAAGGCACGGCACGGCAAGGGGAAACAAGGCTAAGGCACGACAACGCACGGCTAGGCAATACAAGGCAACGCAAGGAAAGGGTAACGCAAGGCAAGGCACGGTAATGCAAGGCGAGGCTAATGCACGACAACGCACGGCTAGGCAATGCACGGCAAGGCAAGGAAAGGGTAACGCAAGGCAAGGCACGGTTAGGCGAGGGAAGGCTAAGGCACGACAACGCAAGGCTAGGCAATGCACGGAAGGCAAGCAAAGAGTAACGGAAGGCAAGGAATGCAAGGCAAAGCAAGGCAACGCAAACAAGGCTATGGCAAGGTGAAAAAAGGCTAAGGCACGACAACGAAAGGCTAGGTAATGCACGGAAGGCAAGCAAAGTGTCACGGAATGGAAGGAAGGCAAGGCAACGCAAAGCAAAGCAAGCAATGCTATGGCAAGGTGAAACAAGGCTAAGGCACCACAACGCACGGCTAGGCAATGCACGGCCAGCCAAGGAAAAGGTAACGCAAGGCAAGGCACTGTGAGGCAAGGCAAGGCTAATGCACGACAGCGCAAGGCTAGGCAATGCACGGAAGGCAAGCAAAGAGTAACGGAAATCAAGGAAGGCAAGGGAAAGCAAGGGAAGGTAAGGGTAACGGAAGGAACGGCACGGCAAGGGGAAACAAGGCTAAGGCAGGACAACGCACGGCTAGGCAATGCACGGCAAGGCAAGGAAAGGGTAACGCCAGGCAAGGCACGGTCAGGCAAGGCGAGGCTAATGCACGACAAGGCAAGGCTAGGCAGTGCACGGCAAGGCAAGGAAAGAGTAACGGAAGGAAAGGAAGGAAAGGCAAAGCCAGGCAAGGCAAGTGTAACAAAAGGCACGGCACGGCAAGGGGAAACAAGGCTAAGGCACGACAACGCACGGCTAGGCAATACAAGGCAACGCAAGGAAAGGGTAACGCAAGGCAAGGAACGGTGAGGCAAGGCAAGGCTAATGCACGACAACGCACGGCTAGGCAATGCACGGCAAGGCAAGGAAAGGGTAACGCAAGGCAAGGCACGGTCAGGCGAGGCAAGGCTAAGGCACGACAACGCAAGGCTAGGCAATGCACGGAAGGCAAGCAAAGAGTAACGGAACGCAAGGAAGGCAAGGGAAAGCAAGGCAAGGCAAGGGTAACGGAAGGAACGGCACGGCAAGGGGAAAGAAGGCTAAGGCACGACAACGCACGGCTAGGCAGTACACGGCAAAGCAAGGAATGGGTAACGCAACGCAAGGTACTGTCAGGCGATGCAAGGCTAATGCACGACAAAGCAAGGCTAGGCAGTGCACGGCTAGGCAAGGAAAGAGTAACGGAAGGAAAGGAAAGCAAGGCAAAGCAACGCAAGGCAAGTGTTACAAAAGGCAAGGCACGGCAAGGGGAAACAAGGCTAAGGAACGGCAACGCACGGCTAGGCAATGCACGGCCAGGCAAGGAAAGGGTAACGCAAGGCAAGGCACGGTCAGGCGAGGCAAGGCTAATGCACGACAACGCAAGGCTAGGCACGGTCAGGCGAGGCAAGGCTAAGGCACGACAACGCAAGGCTAGGCAATGCACGGAAGGCAAGCAAAGAGTAACGGAAGGCAAGGAAGGCAAGGGAAACCAAGGCAAGGCAAGGGTAACGGAAGGAACGGCACGGCAAGGGGAAACAAGGCTCAGGCAGGAAAACGCACGCCTAGGCAATGCACGGCAAGGCAAGGAAAGGGTAACGCCAGGCAAGGCACGGTCAGGCAAGGCAAGGCTAATGCACGACAAGGCAAGGCTAGGCAGTGCACGGCAAGGCAAGGAAAGAGTAACGGAAGGAAAGGAAGGCAAGGCAAAGCCAGTCAAGGCAAGTGTAACAAAAGGCACGGCACGGCAAGGGGAAACAAGGCTAAGGCACGACAACGCACGGCTAGGCAATACAAGGCAACGCAAGGAAAGGGTAACGCAAGGCAAGGCACGGTGAGGCAAGGCAAGGCAAATGCACGACAACGCACGGCTAGGCAATGCACGGAAAGGCAAGGAAAGGGTAAGGCAAGGCAAGGCACGGTCAGGCGAGGCAAGGCTAAGGCACGACAACGCAAGGCTAGGCAATGCACGGAAGGCAAGCAAAGAGTAACGGAAGGCAAGGAAGGCAAGGGAAAGCAAGGCAAGGTAAGGGGAACGCAAGGCAAGGCACGGTGAGGCAAGGCAAGGCTGATGCACGACAACGCACGGCTAGGCAATTCACGGCAAGGCAAGGAAAGGGTAACGCAAGGCACGGCACGGTCAGGGGAGTCAAGGCTAGGGCACGACAACGCAATGCTAGGCAATGCACGGAAGGCAAGCAAAGAGTAACGGAAGGCAAGGAATGCAAGGGAAAGCAGGGGAAGGCAAGGGTAACGAAAGGAACGGCACGGTAAGGGGAAACAAGGCTAAGGCACGACAACACAGGGCTAGGCAATGCAGGGCAAGGCAAGGTAACGGTAACGCAAGGAAAGGCACGGTTTGGGGAGGCAAGGCTAATGCACGACAACGCAAGGCTAGGCAATGCACGGAAGGCAAGCAAAGAGTAACGGAAGGCAAAGAAGGCAAGGGAAAGCAAGGCAAGGCAAGGGTAAGTGAATGAACGGCACGGCAAGGGGAAAGAAGGCTAAGGCAGGGCAACGCAAGGCTAAGCAATGCACGGCCAGGCAAGGAAAGGGTAACGCAAGGCAAGGCACGGTAAGGCAAGGCAAGGCTAATGCACGACAACGCACGGCTAGGAAATGCACGGCAAGGCAAGGAAAGGGTAACGCAAGGCAAGGCACTGTCAGGCGAGGCAAGGCTAAGGCACGACAACGCAAGGCTAGGCAATGCACGGAAGGAAAGCAAAGAGTAACGGAAGGCAAGGAAAGCAAGGGAAAGCAAGGGAAGGCAAGGGTAACGGAAGGAACGGCACGGCAAGGGGAAACAAGGCTAAGGCCCGACAACACAGGGCTAGGCAATGCAGGGCAAGGCAAGGAAAGTGTAACGCAAGGCAATGCACGGTTTGGGGAGGCAAGGCTAATGCACGACAACGCAAGGCTAGGCAATGCACGGAAGGCAAGCAAAGAGTAACGGAAGGCAAGGAATGCAAGGCAAAGCAAGGCAACGCAAGCAAGGCTATGGCAAGGTGAAAAAAGGCTAAGGCACGACCACGCAAGGCTAGGCAATGCACGGAAGGCAAGCAAAGAGTAACGGAAGGCAAGGAAAGCAAGGGAAAGCAAGGCAAGGCAAGTGTAACAAAAGGCACGGCACGGCAAGGGGAAACAAGGCTAAGGCAAGGCAACGCAAGGCTAAGCAATGCACGGCCAGGCAAGGAAAGGGTAACGCAAGGCAAGGCACGGTAATGCAAGGCGAGGCTAATGCACGACAACGCACGGCTAGGCAATGCACGGCAAGGCAAGGAAAGGGTAACGCAAGGCAAGGCACGGTTAGGCGAGGCAAGGCTAAGGCACGACAACGCAAGGCTAGGCAATGCACGGAAGGCAAGTAAAGAGTAACGGAAGGCAAGGAATGCAAGGCAAAGCAAGGGAACGCAAACAAGGCTATGGCAAGGTGAAAAAAGGCTAAGGCACGACAACGCAAGGCTAGGCAATGCACGGAAGGCAAGCAAAGAGTAACGGAAGGCAAGGAAAGCAAGGGAAAGCAAGGCAAGGCAAGGGTAACGTAAGGAACGGCACGGCAAGGGGAAACAAGGCTAAGGCACGGCAACGCACAGCTAGGCAATGCACGGTCAGGCAAGGAAAGGGTAAGGCAAGGCAAAGCTCTGTCAGGCGAGGCAAGGCTAAGGCACGACAACGGAAGGCTACCCAATGCACGGAAGGTAAGCAAGGAGTAACGGAAACCAAGGAAGGCAAGGGAAAGCAGGGGAAGGCAAGGGTAACGAAAGGAACGGCACGGTAAGGGGAAACAAGGCTAAGGCACGACAACACAGGGCTAGGCAATGCAGGGCAAGGCAAGGTAAGGGTAACGCAAGGAAAGGCACGGTTTGGGGAGGCAAGGCTAATGCACGACAACGCAAGGCTAGGCAATGCACGGAAGGCAAGCAAAGAGTAACGGAAGGCAAAGAAGGCAAGGGAAAGCAAGGCAAGGCAAGGGTAAGTGAATGAACGGTACGGCAAGGGGAAAGAAGGCTAAGGCACGGCAACGCAAGGCTAAGCAATGCACGGCCAGGCAAGGAAAGGGTAACGCAAGGCAAGGCACGGTAAGGCAAGGCAAGGCTAATGCACGACAACGCACGGCTAGGCAATGCACGGCAAGGCAAGGAAAGGGTAACGCAAGGCAAGGCACTGTCAGGCGAGGCAAGGCTAAGGCACGACAACGCAAGGCTAGGCAATGCACGGAAGGCAAGCAAAGAGTAACGGAAGGCAAGGAAAGCAAGGGAAAGCAAGGGAAGGCAAGGGTAACGGAAGGAACGGCACGGCAAGGGGAAACAAGGCTAAGGCACGACAACACAGGGCTAGGCAATGCAGGGCAAGGCAAGGAAAGTGTAACGCAAGGCAATGCACGGTTTGGGGAGGCAAGGCTAATGCACGACAACGCAAGGCTAGGCAATGCACGGAAGGCAAGCAAAGAGTAACGGAAGGCAAGGAATGCAAGGCAAAGCAAGGCAACGCAAGCAAGGCTATGGCAAGGTGAAAAAAGGCTAAGGCACGACCACGCAAGGCTAGGCAATGCACGGAAGGCAAGCAAAGAGTAACGGAAGGCAAGGAAGGCAAGGGAACGCAAGGCAAGGCAAGGGTAACGGAAGGAACGGCACGGTAAGGGGAAACAAAGCTAAGGCACGACAATGCAGGGCTAGGCAATGCACGGCAAGGCAAGGAAAGGGTAACGCAAGGCAAGGCACGGTGAGGCAAGGCAAGGCTAATGCACGACAACGCACGGCTAGGCAATGAACGGCAAGGCAATGAAAGGGTAACGCAAGGCAAGGCACGGTCAGGCAAGGCAAGGCTAAGGCACGACAACGCAAGGCTAGGCAATGCACGGAAGGCAAGCAAAGAGTAACGGAAGGCAAGGAAGGCAAGGGAAAGCAAGGAAAGGCAAGTGTAACAAAAGGCACGGCACGGCAAGGGGAAACAAGGCTAAGGCAAGGCAACGCAAGGCTAAGCAATGCACGGCCAGGCAAGGAAAGGGTAACGCAAGGCAAGGCACGGTAATGCAAGGCGAGGCTAATGCACGACAACGTACGGCTAGGCAATGCACGGCAAGGTAAGGAAAGGGTAACGCAAGGCAAGGCACGGTTAGGCGAGGCATGGCTAAGGCACGACAACGCAAGGCTAGGCAATGCACGGAAGGCAAGTAAAGAGTAACGGAAGGCAAGGAATGCAAGGCAAAGCAAGGGAACGCAAACAAGGCTATGGCAAGGTGAAAAAAGGCTAAGGCACGACAACGAAAGGCTAGGTAATGCACGGAAGGCAAGCAAAGTGTCACGGAATGGAAGGAAGGCAAGGCAACGCAAAGCAAAGCAAGCAATGCTATGGCAAGGTGAAACAAGGCTAAGGCACCACAACGCACGGCTAGGCAATGCACGGCCAGCCAAGGAAAAGGTAACGCAAGGCAAGGCACTCTGAGGCAAGGCAAGGCTAATGCACGACAGCGCAAGGCTAGGCAATGCACGGAAGGCAAGCAAAGAGTAACGGAAAAGAAGGAAGGCAAGGTAAAGCAAGGCAAGGTAAGGGTAACGGAAGGAACGGCACGGCAAGGGGAAACAAGGCTAAGGCAGGACAACGCACGGCTAGGCAATGCACGGCAAGGCAAGGAAAGGGTAACGCAAGGCAAGGCACGGTCAGGCAAGGCAACGCTAATGCACGACAAGGCAAGGCTAGGCAGTGCACGGCAAGGCAAGGAAAGAGTAACGGAAGGAAAGGAAGGAAAGGCAAAGCCAGGCAAGGCAAGTGTAACAAAAGGCACGGCACGGCAAGGGGAAACAAGGCTAAGGCACGACAACGCACGGCTAGGCAATACAAGGCAACGCAAGGAAAGGGTAACGCAAGGCAAGGCACGGTGAGGCAAGGCAAGGCAAATGCACGACAACGCACGGCTAGGCAATGCACGGAAAGGCAAGGAAAGGGTAAGGCAAGGCAAGGCACGGTCAGGCGAGGCAAGGCTAAGGCACGACAACGCAAGGCTACGCAAGGCAAGGAAGGCAAGGGAAAGCAAGGCAAGGTAAGGGTAACGCAAGGCAAGGAACGGTGAGGCAAGGCAAGGCTGATGCACGACAACGCACGGCTAGGCAATGCACGGCAAGGCAAGGAAAGGGTAACGCAAGGCAAGGCACGGTCAGGCGAGTCAAGGCTAAGGCACGACAACGCAAGGCTAGGCAATGCACGGAAGGCAAGCAAAGAGTAACGGAACCCACGGAAGGCAAGGGAAAGCAAGGCAAGGCAAGGGTAACGGAAGGAACGGCACGGCAAGGGGAAAGAAGGCTAAGGGACGACAACGCACGGTTAGGCAGTACACGGCATAGCAAGGAATGGGTAACGCAAGGCAAGGTACTGTCAGGCGAGGCAAGGCTAATGCACGACAAAGCAAGGCTAGGCAGTGCACGGCTAGGCAAGGAAAGAGTAACGGAAGGAAAGGAAAGCAAGGCAAAGCAAGGCTTGGCAAGTGTTACAAAAGGCAAGGCACGGCAAGGGGAAACAAGGCTAAGGAACGGCAACGCACGGCTAGGCAATGCACGGCCAGGCAAGGAAAGGGAAACGCAAGGCAAGGCACGGTAAGGCAAGACAAGGCTAATGCACGACAACGCACGGCTAGGCAATGCACGGCAAGGCAAGGAAAGGGTAACGCAAGGCTAGGCACGGTCAGGCGAGGCAAGGCTAATGCAAGACAATGCAAGGCTAGGCAATGCACGGAAGGCAAGCAAAGAGTAACGGAAGGCAAGGAAGGCAAGGGAAACCAAGGCAAGGCAAGGGTAACGGAAGGAACGGCTCGGCAAGGGGCAACAAGGCTAAGGCACGGCAACGCAGGGTTAGGCAATGCACGGCAAGGCAAGGAAAGGGTAATGCAAGGCAAGGCACGGTCAGGCGAGGCAAGGGTAATGCACGACAACGCAAGGCTACGCAGTGCACGGCTAGGCAAGGAAAGAGTAACGGAAGGAAAGGAAGGCAAGGTAAAGCAAGGCAAGGCAAGTGTAACACAAGGCACGGCACGGCAAGGGGAAACAAGGCTAAGGCACGGTAACGCAAGGCTAAGCAATGCACGGCCAGGCAAGGAAAGGGTAACGCAAGGCAAGGCACGGTAATGCAAGGCGAGGCTAATGCACGACAACGCACGGCTAGGCAATGCACGGCAAGGCAAGGAAAGGGTAACGCAAGGCAAGTCACGGTTAGGCGAGGCAAGGCTAAGGCACGACAACGCAAGGCTAGGCAATGCACGGAAGGCAAGCAAAGAGTAACGGAAGGCAAGGAATGCAAGGCAAAGCAAGGCAACGCAAACAAGGCTATGGCAAGGTGAAAAAAGGCTAAGGCACGACAACGAAAGGCTAGGTAATGCACGGAAGGCAAGCAAAGAGTCACCGAATGGAAGGAAGGCAAGGCAACGCAAAGCAAAGCAAGTAATGCTATGGCAAGGTGAAACAAGGCTAAGGCACCACAACGCACGGCTAGGCAATGCACGGCCAGCCAAGGAAAAGGTAACGCAAGGCAAGGCACTGTGAGGCAAGGCAAGGCTAATGCACGATAGCGCAAGGCTAGGCAATGCACGGAAGGCAAGCAAAGAGTAACGGAAAAGAAGGAAGGCAAGGGAAAGCAAGGCAAGGTAAGGGTAACAGTAGGAACGGCACGGCAAGGGGAAACAAGGCTAAGGCAGGAAAACGCACGGCTAGGCAATGCAAGGCAAGGCAAGGAAAGGGTAACGCCAGGCAAGGCACGGTCAGGCAAGGCAAGGCTAATGCACGACAAGGCAAGGCTAGGCAGTGCACGGCAAGGCAAGGAAAGAGTAACGGAAGGAAAGGAAGGAAAGGCAAAGCCAGGCAAGGCAAGTGTAACAAAAGGCACGGCACGGCAAGGGGAAACAAGGCTAAGGCACGACAACGCACGGCTAGGCAATACAAGGCAACGCAAGGAAAGGGTAACGCAAGGCAAGGCACGGTGAGGCAAGGCAAGGCTAATGCACGACAACGCACGGCTAGGCAATGCACGGAAAGGCAAGGAAAGGGTAACGCAAGGCAAGGCACGGTCAGGCGAGGCAAGGCTAAGGCACGACAAAGCAAGGCTAGGCAATGCACGGAAGGCAAGCAAAGAGTAACGGAAGGCAAGGAAGGCAAGGGAAAGCAAGGCAAGGTAAGGGGAACGCAAGGCAAGGCACGGTGAGGCAAGGCAAGGCTAATGCACGACAACGCACGGCTAGGCAATGCACGGCAAGGCAAGGAAAGGGTAACGCAAGGCAAGGCACGGTCAGGCGAGTCAAGGCTAAGGCACGACAACGCAATGCTAGGCAATGCACGGAAGGCAAGCAAAGAGTAACGGAAGGCAAGGAATGCAAGGGAAAGCAGGGGAAGGAAAGGGTAACGAAAGGAACGGCACGGTAAGGGGAAACAAGGCTAAGGCACGACAACACAGGGCTAGGCAATGCAGGGCAAGGCAAGGTAAGGGTAACGCAAGGAAAGGCACGGTTTGGGGAGGCAAGGCTAATGCACGACAACGCAAGGCTAGGCAATGCACGGAAGGCAAGCAAAGAGTAACGGAAGGCAAAGAAGGCAAGGGAAAGCAAGGCAAGGCAAGGGTAAGTGAATGAACGGCACGGCAAGGGGAAAGAAGGCTAAGGCACGGCAACGCAAGGCTAAGCAATGCACGGCCAGGCAAGGAAAGGGTAACGCAAGGCAAGGCACGGTAAGGCAAGGCAAGGCTAATGCACGACAACGCACGGCTAGGAAATGCACGGCAAGGCAAGGAAAGGGTAACGCAAGGCAAGGCACGGTCAGGCGAGGCAAGGCTAAGGCACGACAACGCAAGGCTAGGCAATGCACGGAAGGAAAGCAAAGAGTAACGGAAGGCAAGGAAAGCAAGGGAAAGCAAGGGAAGGCAAGGGTAACGGAAGGAACGGCACGGCAAGGGGAAACAAGTCTAAGGCACGACAACACAGGGCTAGGCAATGCAGGGCAAGGCAAGGAAAGTGTAACGCAAGGCAATGCACGGTTTGGGGAGGCAAGGCTAATGCACGACAACGCAAGGCTAGGCAATGCACGGAAGGCAAGCAAAGAGTAACGGAAGGCAAGGAATGCAAGGCAAAGCAAGGCAACGCAAGCAAGTCTATGGCAAGGTGAAAAAAGGCGAAGGCACGACCACGCAAGGCTAGGCAATGCACGGAAGGCAAGCAAAGAGTAACGGAAGGCAAGGAAGGCAAGGGAACGCAAGGCAAGGCAAGGGTAACGGAAGGAACGGCACGGTAAGGGGAAACAAAGCTAAGGCACGACAATGCAGGGCTAGGCAATGCACGGCAAGGCAAGGAAAGGGTAACGCAAGGCAAGGCACGGTGAGGCAAGGCAAGGCTAATACACGACAACGCACGGCTAGGCAATGCACGGCAAGGCAAGGAAAGGGTAACGGAAGGCAAGGCACGGTCAGGCGAGACAAGGCTAAGGAACGACAACGCAAGGCTAGACATTGCACGGAAGGCAAGCAAAGAGTAACGGAAGGCAAGGAAGGCAAGGAAGGCAAGGCAAGCAAGGCAAGGCAAGTGTAACAAAAGGCACGGCACGGCAAGGGGAAACAAGGCTAAGGCAAGACAACGCACGGCTAGGCAATGCACTTCCAGGCAAGGAACGGGTAACGCAAGGCAAGGCACGGTGAGGCAAGGCAAGGCTAATGCACGACAACGCACGGCTAGGCAATGCACGGCAAGGTAAGGAAAGGGTAACGCAAGGCAAGGCACGGTCAGGCGAGGCAAGGCTAAGGCACGACAACGCAAGGCTAGGCAATGCACGGAAGGCAAGTAAAGAGTAACGGAAGGCAAGGAATGCAAGGCAAAGCAAGGGAACGCAAAGAAGGCTATGGCAAGGTGAAAAAAGGCTAAGGCACGACAACGCAAGGCTAGGCAATGCACGGAAGGCAAGCAAAGAGTAACGGAATGGAAGGAAGGCAAGGCAAAGCAAGGCAAAGCAAGCAAGGCTATGGCAAGGTGAAACAAGGCTAAGGCAGCACAACGCACGGCTAGGCAATGCACGGCAAGCCAAGGAACATGTAACGCAAGGCAAGGCACTGTGAGGCAAGGCAAGGCTAATGCACGACAGCGCAAGGCTAGGCAATGCACGGAAGGCAAGCAAAGAGTAACGGAAACCAAGGAAGGCAAGGGAAAGCAAGACAAGGCAAGGGTAACGGAAGGAACGGCACGGCAAGGGGAAACAAGGGTAAGGCACGACAACGCACGGCTAGGCAATGCACGGCCAGGCAAGGAAAGGGAAACGCAAGGCAAAGCTCTGTCAGGCGAGGCAAGGCTAAGGCACGACAACGCAAGGCTAGGCAATGCACGGAAGGCAAGCAAAGAGTAACGGAAGGCAAGGAAGGCAAGGGAAAGCAAGACAAGGCTAATGCACGACAACGCACGGCTAGGCAATGCACGGCAAGGCAAGGAAAGGGTAACGCAAGGCAAGGCACGGTCAGGCAAGGCAATGCTAATGCACGACAAGGCAAGGCTAGGCAGTGCACGGCAAGGCAAGGAAAGGGTAACGCAAGGCAAGACACTGTCAGGCGAGGCAAGGCAAAGGCACGACAACGCAAGGTTAGGCAATGCACGGAAGGAAAGCAAAGAGTAACGGAAGGCAAGGAAAGCAAGGGAAAGCAAGGCAAGGCAAGGGTAACGTAAGGAACGGCACGGCAAGGGGAAACAAGGCTAAGGCACGGCAACGCACCGCTAGGCAATGCACGGCCAGGCAAGGAAAGGGTAACGCAAGGCAAAGCTCTGTCAGGCGAGGCAAGGCTAAGGCACGACAACGGAAGGCTAGGCAATGCACGGAAGGTAAGCAAGGAGTAACGGAAACCAAGGAAGGCAAGGGAAAGAAAGGCAAGGCAAGGGTAACGGAAGGAACTGCACGGCAAGGGGAAACAATGCTAAGGCACGACAACGCACGGCTAGGCAATGCACGGCAAGGCAAGGAAAGGGTAACGCTAGGCAAGGCACTGTCAGGCAAGGTAAGGCTAATGCACGACAAGGCAAGGCTAGGCAGTGCACGGCAAGGCAAGGAAAGGGTAACGCAAGGCAAGGCACTGTCAGGCGAGGCAAGGCTAAGGCGCGACAACGCAAGGCTAGGCAATGCACGGAAGGAAAGCAAAGAGTAACGGAAGGCAAGGAAAGCAAGGGAAAGCAAGGCAAGGCAAGGGTAACGGAAGGAACGGCACGGCAAGGGGAAACAAGGCTAAGGCACGACAACACAGGGCTAGGCAATGCAGGGCAAGGCAAGGAAAGGGTAACGCAAGGCAAGGCACGGTTTGTGGAGGCAAGGCTAATGCACGACAACGCAAGGCTAGGCAATGCACGGAAGGCAAGCAAAGAGTAACGGAAGGCAAGGAATGCAAGGCAAAGCAGGGGAAGGCAAGGGTAACGAAAGGAACGGCACGGTAAGGGGAAACAAGGCTCAGGCACGACAACACAGGGCTAGGCAATGCACGGCAAGGCAAGGTAAGGGTAACTCAAAGCAAGGCACGGTCAGGCGAGGCAAGGCTAAGGCACGACAACGCAACGCTAGGCAATGCACGGAAGGCAAGCAAAGAGTAACGGAACGCAAGGAAGGCAAGGGAAAGCAAGGCAAGGCAAGTGTAACAAAAGGCACGGCACGGCAAGGGGAAACAACGCTAAGGCACGGTAACGCAAGGCTAAGCAATGCACGGCCAGGCAAGGAAAGGGTAACGCAAGGCAAGGCACGGTAATGCAAGGCGAGGCTAATGCACGACAACGCACGGCTAGGCAATGCACGGCAAGGCAAGGAAAGGGTAACGCAAGGCAAGGCACGGTTAGGCGAGGGAAGGCTAAGGCACGACAACGCAAGGCTAGGCAATGCACGGAAGGCAAGCAAAGAGTAACGGAAGGCAAGGAAGGCAAGGGAAAGCAAGGCAAGGCAAGGCTATGGCAAGGTGAAAAAAGGCTAAGGCACGACAACGCAAGGCTAGGTAATGCACGGAAGGCAAGAAAAGAGTAACGGAATGCAAGGAAAGGCACGGCAAGGGGAAACAAGGCTAAGGCACGACAACGCACGGCTAGGCAATGCACGGCCAGCCAAGGAAAAGGTAACGCAAGGCAAGGCACTGTGAGGCAAGGCAAGGCTAATGCACGACAGCGCAATGCACGGAAGGCAAGCAAAGAGTAACGGAAAAGAAGGAAGGAAAGGGAAAGCAAGGCAAGGCAAGGGTAACCGAAGGAACGGCACGACAAGGGGAAACAAGGCTAAGACACGACAATGCACGGCTAGGCAAGGCACGGCAAGGCAAGGAAAGGGTAAAGCAAGGGAAGGCACGGTGAGGCAAGGCAAGGCTAATGTACGACAACGCACGGCTAGGCAATGCACGGAAAGAGTAACGGAAGGAAAGGAAGGCAAGGCAAAGCCAGGCAAGGCAAGTGTAACAAAACGCACGGCACGGCAAGGGGAAACAAGGCTAAGGCACGACAATGCACGGGTAGGCAATGCACGGTAAGGCAAGGAAAGGGTAACGCAAGGCAAGGCACGGTGAGGCAAGGCAAGGCTAATGCACGACAACGCACGGCTAGGCAAGGAAAGGGTAAGGCAAGGCAAGGCACGGTCAGGCGAGGCAAGGCTAAGGCACGACAACGCAAGGCTAGGCAATGCACGGAAGGCAAGCAAAGAGTAACGGAAGGCAAGGAAGGCCAGGGAAAGCAAGGCAAGGCAAGGGTAACGGAAGGAACGGCACGGCAAGGGGAAACAAGGCTAAGGCACGGCAACGCAAGGCTAAGCAATGCACGGCCAGGCAAGGAAAGGGTAACGCAAGGCAAGGCACGGTAAGGCAAGGCAAGGCTAATGCACGACAACGCACGGCTAGGCAATGCACGGCAAGGCAAGGAAAGGGTAACGCAAGGCAAGGCACGGTCAGGCGAGGCAAGGCTAAGGCACGACAACGCAAGGCTAGGCAATGCACGGAAGGAAAGCAAAGAGTAACGGAAGGCAAGGAAAGCAAGGGAAAGCAAGGGAAGTCAAGGGTAACGGAAGGAACGGCACGGCAAGGGGAAACAAGGCTAAGGCACGACAACACAGGGCTAGGCAATGCAGGGCAAGGCAAGGAAAGTGTAACGCAAGGCAATGCACGGTTTGGGGAGGCAAGGCTAATGCACGACAACGCAAGGCTAGGCAATGCACGGAAGGCAAGCAAAGAGTAACGGAAGGCAAGGAATGCAAGGCAAAGCAAGGCAAAGCAAGCAAGGCTATGGCAAGGTGAAAAAAGGCTAAGGCACGACCACGCAAGGCTAGGCAATGCACGGAAGGCAAGCAAAGAGTAACGGAAGGCAAGGAAGGCAAGGGAACGCAAGGCAAGGCAAGGGTAACGGAAGGAACGGCACGGTAAGGGGAAACAAAGCTAAGGCACGACAATGCAGGGCTAGGCAATGCACGGCAAGGCAAGGAAAGGGTAACGCAAGGCAAGGCACGGTGAGGCAAGACAAGGCAAATGCACGACAACGCAAGGCTAGGCAATGCACGGAAGGCAAGCAAAGAGTAACGGAAGGCAAGGAAGGCAAGGGAAAGCAAGGGAAGGCAAGTGTAACAAAAGGCAAGGCACGGCAAGGGGAAACAAGGCTAAGGCAAGGCAACGCAAGGCTAAGCAATGCACGGCCAGGCAAGGAAAGGGTAACGCAAGGCAAGGCACGGTAATGCAAGGCGAGGCTAATGCACGACAACGTACGGCTAGGCAATGCACGGCAAGGTAAGGAAAGGGTAACGGAAGGCAAGGCACGGACAGGCCAGGCAAGGCTAAGGCACGACAATGCATGGCTAGGCAATGCACGGAAAGGCAAGCAAAGAGTAACGGAAGGCAAGGAATGCAAGGCAAAGCAAGGCAACGCAAGCAAGGCTATGGCAAGGTGAAAAAAGGCTAAGGCACGACAACGCAAGGCTAGGCAATGCACGGAAGGCAAGCAAAGAGTAACGGAATGGAAGGAAGGCAAGGCAAAGCAAGGCAAAGCAAGCAAGGCTATGGCAAGGTGAAACAAGGCTAAGGCAGCACAACGCACGGCTAGGCAATGCACGGCAAGCCAAGGAACATGTAACGCAAGGCAAGGCACTGTGAGGCAAGGCAAGGCTAATGCACGACAGCGCAAGGCTAGGCAATGCACGGAAGGCAAGCAAAGAGTAACGGAAACCAAGGAAGGCAAGGGAAAGCAAGACAAGGCAAGGGTAACGGAAGGAACGGCACGGCAATTGGAAACAAGGGTAAGGCACAACAACGCACGGCTAGGCAATGCACGGCAAGGCAAGGAAAGGGTAACGCCAGGCAAGGCACGGTCAGGCAAGGCAAGGCTAATGCACGACAAGGCAAGGCTAGGCAGTGCACGGCAAGGCAAGGAAAGGGTAACGCAAGGCAAGACACTGTCAGGCGAGGCAAGGCAAAGGCACGACAACGCAAGGTTAGGCAATGCACGGAAGGAAAGCAAAGAGTAACGGAAGGCAAGGAAAGCAAGGGAAAGCAAGGCAAGGCAAGGGTAACGTAAGGAACGGCACGGCAAGGGGAAACAAGGCTAAGGCACGGCAACGCACCGCTAGGCAATGCACGGCCAGGCAAGGAAAGGGTAACGCAAGGCAAAGCTCTGTCAGGCGAGGCAAGGCTAAGGCACGACAACGGAAGGCTAGGCAATGCACGGAAGGTAAGCAAGGAGTAACGGAAACCAAGGAAGGCAAGGGAAAGAAAGGCAAGGCAAGGGTAACGGAAGGAACGGCACGGCAAGGGGAAACAATGCTAAGGCACGACAACGCACGGCTAGGCAATGCACGGCAAGGCAAGGAAAGGGTAACGCTAGGCAAGGCACGGTCAGGCAAGGCAAGGCTAATGCACGACAAGGCAAGGCTAGGCAGTGCACGGCAAGGCAAGGAAAGGGTAACGCAAGGCAAGGCACTGTCAAGCGAGGCAAGGCTAAGGCGCGACAACGCAAGGCTAGGCAATGCACGGAAGGAAAGCAAAGAGTAACGGAAGGCAAGGAAAGCAAGGGAACGCAAGGCAAGGCAAGGGTAACGGAAGGAACGGCACGGCAAGGGGAAACAAGGCTAAGGCACGACAACACAGGGCTAGGCAATGCAGGGCAAGGCAAGGAAAGGGTAACGCAAGGCAAGGCACGGTTTGTGGAGGCAAGGCTAATGCACGACAACGCAAGGCTAGGCAATGCACGGAAGGCAAGCAAAGAGTAACGGAAGACAAGGAATGCAAGGCAAAGCAGGGGAAGGCAAGGGTAACGAAAGGAACGGCACGGTAAGGGGAAACAAGGCTCAGGCACGACAACACAGGGCTAGGCAATGCACGGCAAGGCAAGGTAAGGGTAACTCAAGGCAAGGCACGGTCAGGCGAGGCAAGGCTAAGGCACGACAACGCAACGCTAGGCAATGCACGGAAGGCAAGCAAAGAGTAACGGAACGCAAGGAAGGCAAGGGAAAGCAAGGCAAGGCAAGGTTAACGGAAGGAACCGTACGGCAAGGGGAAAGAAGGCTAAGCCACGGCAACGCACGGCTAGGCAATGCAGGGCAAGGCAAGGAAATGGTAACGCAAGGAAAGGCACGGTTTGGGGAGGCAAGGATAATGCACGACAAAGCAAGGCTAGGAAGTACACGGCTAGGCAAGGAAAGAGTAACGGAAGGAAAGGAAGGCAAGGCAAAGCAAGGCAAGGCAAGTGTTACAAAAGGCAAGGCACGGCAAGGGGAAACAAGGCTAAGGAACGGCAACGCACGGCTAGGCAATGCACGGCCAGGCAAGGAAAGGGTAACGCAAGGCAAGGCACGGTGAGGCAAGGCAAGGCTAATGCACGACAACGCATGGCTAGGCAATGCACGGCAAGGCAAGGAAAGGGTAACGCAAGGCAAGGCACGGTCAGGCGAGGCAAGGCTAAGGCACGACAACGCAAGGCTAGGCAATGCACGGAAGGCAAGCAAAGAGTAACGGAAGGCAAGGAAGGCAAGGGAAACCAAGGCAAGGCAAGGGTAACGGAAGGAACGGCTCGGCAAGGGGAAACAAGGCAAAGGCACGGCAACGCAGGGCTAGGCAATGCACGGCAAGGCAAGGAAAGGGTAACGCAAGGCAAGGCACGGTCAGGCGAGGCAAGGGTAATGCACGACAAACGCAAGGCTAGGCAGTGCACGGCTAGGCAAGGAAAGAGTAACGGAAGGAAAGGAAGGCAAGGTAAAGCAAGGCAAGGCAAGTGTAACAAAAGGCACGGCACGGCAAGGGGAAACAAGGCTAAGGCACGGTAACGCAAGGCTAAGCAATGCACGGCCAGGCAAGGAAAGGGTTACGCAAGGCAAGGCACGGTAATGCAAGGCGAGGCTAATGCACGACAACGCACGGCTAGGCAATGCACGGCCAGGCAAGGAAAGGGTAACGCAAGTCAAGGCACGGTCAGGCGAGGCAAGGCTAAGGCACGACAACGCAAGGCTAGGCAATGCACGGAAGGCAAGCAAAGAGTAACGGAATGCAAGGAATGCAAGGCAAAGCAAGGCAACGCAAGCAAGGCTATGGCAAGGTGAAAAAAGGCTAAGGCACGACAACGAAAGGCTAGGTAATGCACGGAAGGCAAGCAAAGAGTCACGGAATGGAAGGAAGGCAAGGCAACGCAAAGCAAAGCAAGCAATGCTATGGCAAGGTGAAACAAGGCTAAGGCACCACAACGCACGGCTAGGCAATGCACGGCCAGCCAAGGAAAAGGTAACGCAAGGCAAGGCACTGTGAGGCAAGGCAAGGCTAATGCACGACAGCGCAAGGCTAGGCAATGCACGGAAGGCAAGCAAAGAGTAACGGAAGGCAAGGAAGGCAAGGGAAAGCAAGGCAAGGTAAGGGTAACGGAAGGAACGGCACGGCAAGGGGAAACAAGGCTAAGGCACGACAACGCACGGCTAGGCAATGCACGGCAAGGCTAGGAAAGGGTAACGCAAGGCAAGGCACGGTAAGGCAAGGCAAGGCTAATGCACGACAACGCAAGGCTAGGCAGTGCACGGCTAGGCAAGGAAAGAGTAACGGAAGGAAAGGAAGGCAAGGCAAAGCCAGGCAAGGCAAGTGTAACAAAAGGCACGGCACGGCAAGGGGAAACAAGGCTAAGGCACGACAACGCACGGCTAGGCAATACAAGGCAACGCAAGGAAAGGGTAACGCAAGGCAAGGCACGGTGAGGCAAGGCAAGGCAAATGCACGACAACGCACGGCTAGGCAATGCACGGCAAGGCAAGGAAAGGGTAAGGCAAGGCAAGGCACGGTAAGGCGAGGCAAGGCTAAGGCACGACAACGCAAGGCTAGGCAATGCACGGAAGGCAAGCAAAGCGTAACGGAAGGCAAGGAAGGCAAGGGAAAGCAAGGCAAGGCAAGGGTAACGGAAGGAACGGCACGGCAAGGGGAAACAAGGCTAAGGCACGACAACGCACGGCTAGGCAATGCACGGCAAGGCAAGGAAAGGGTAACGCCAGGCAAGGCACGGTCAGGCAAGACAAGGCTAATGCACGACAACGCAAGGCTAGGCAATGCACGGCAAGGCAAGGAAAGGGTAACGCAAGGCAAGGCACTGTCAGGCGAGGCAAGGCTAAGGCACGACAACGCAAGGCTAGGCAATGCACGGAAGGAAAGCAAAGAGTAACGGAAGGCAAGGAAAGCAAGGGAAAGCAAGGCAAGGTAAGGGTAACGCAAGGCAAGGCACGGTGAGGCAAGGTAAGGCTGATGCACGACAACGCACGGCTAGGCAATTCACGGCAAGGCAAGGAAAGGGTAACGCAAGGCAAGGCACGGTCAGGCGAGGCAAGGCTAATGCACGACAACGCAAGGCTAGGCAATGCACGGAAGGCAAGCAAAGAGTAACGGAAGGCAAGGAATGCAAGGGAAAGCAGGGGAAGGCTAGGGTAACGAAAGGAACGGCACGGTAAGGGGAAACAAGGCTAAGGCACGACAACACAGGGCTAGGCAATGCAGGGCAAGGCAAGGAAAGGGTAACGCAAGGCAAGGCACGGTTGGGGAGGCAAGGCTAATGCACGACAACGCAAGGCTAGGCAATGCACGGAAGGCAAGCAAAGAGTAACGGAAGGCAAGGAATGCAAGGCAAAGCAAGGCAACGCAAGCAAGGCTATGGCAAGGTGAAAAAAGGCTAAGGCACGACCACGAAAGGCTAGGCAATGCACGGAAGGCAAGCAAAGAGTAACGGAAGGCAAGGAAGGCAAGGCAAAGCAAGGCAACGCAAGCAAGGCTATGGCAAGGTGAAAAAAGGCTAAGACACGACAAGGCAAGGCTAGGCAATGCACGGAAGGCAAGCAAAGAGTAACGGAATGCAAGGAAGGCAAGGGAAAGCAAGGCAAGGCAAGGGTAACGGAAGGAACGGCACGGTAACGGGAAACAAAGCTAAGGCACGACAATGCAGGGCTAGGCAATGCACGGCAAGGCAAGGAAAGGGTAACGCAAGGCAAGGCACGGTGAGGCTAGACAAGGCTAATGCACGACAACGCACGGCTAGGCAATGCACGGCAAGGCAAGGAAAGGGTAACGCAAGGCAAGGCACGGTCAGGCGAGGCAAGGCTAAGGAACGACAACGCAAGGCTAGGCAATGCACGGAAGGCAAGCAAAGAGTAACGGAAGGCAAGGAAGGCAAGGGAAAGCAGGGGAAGGCAAGGGTAACGAAAGGAACGGCACGGTAAGGGGAAACAAGGCTCAGGCACGACAACACATGGCTAGGCAATGCACGGCAAGGCAAGGTAAGGGTAACGCAAGGCAAGGCACGGTCAGGCGAGGCAAGGCTAAGGCACGCCAACGCAACGCTAGGCAATGCACGGAAGGCAAGCAAAGAGTAACGGAACGCAAGGAAGGCAAGGGAAAGCAAGGCAAGGCAAGGTTAACGGAAGGAACGGTACGGCAAGGGGAAAGAAGGCTAAGCCACGGCAACGCACGGCTAGGCAATGCAGGGCAAGGCAAGGAAATGGTAACGCAAGGAAAGGCACGGTTTGGGGAGGCAAGGCTAATGCACGACAAAGCAAGGCTAGGCAGTGCACGGCTAGGCAAGGAAAGAGTAACGGAAGGAAAGGAAGGCAAGGCAAATCAAGGCAAGGCAAGTGTTACAAAAGGCAAGGCACAGCAAGGGGAAACAAGGCTAAGGAACGGCAACGCACGGCTACGCAATGCAGGGCAAGTCAAGGAAAGGGTAACGCAAGGCAAGGCACGGTGAGGCAAGCCAAGGTTGATGCACGACAACGCACGGCTAGGCAATGCACGGCAAGGCAAGGAAAGGGTAACGCAAGGCAAGGCACGGTCAGGCGAGGCAAGGCTAATGCATGACAACGCAAGGCTAGGCAATGCACGGAAGGCAAGCAAAGAGTAACGGAAGGCAAGGAAGGCAAGGGAAAGCAGGGGAAGGCAAGGGTAACAGAAGGAACGGCACGGTAAGGGGAAACAAGGCTAAGGCACGACAACGCAAGGCTAGGCAATGCACGGCAAGGCAAGGAAAGGGTAATGCAAGGCAAGGCACGGTCAGGCGAGGCAAGGGTAATGCATGACAACGCAAGGCTACGCAGTGCACGGCTAGGCAAGGAAAGAGTAACGGAAGGAAAGGAAGGCAAGGTAAAGCAAGGCAAGGCAAGTGTAACAAAAGGCACGGCACGGCAAGGGGAAACAAGGCTAAGGCACGGCAATGCAAGGGTAAGCAATGCACGGCCAGGCAAGGAAAGGGTAACGCAAGGCAAGGCACGGTAATGCAAGGCGAGGCTAATGCACGACAACGCACGGCTAGGCAATGCACGGCAAGGCAAGGAAAGGGTAACGCAAGGCAAGGCACGGTTAGGCGAGGCAAGGCTAAGGCACGACAACGCAAGGCTAGGCAATGCACGGAAGGCAAGCAAAGAGTAACGGAAGGCAAGGAATGCATGTCAAAGCAAGGCAACGCAAACAAGGCTATGGCAAGGTGAAAAAAGGCTAAGGCACGACAACGAAAGGCTAGGTAATGCACGGAAGGCAAGCAAAGAGTCACGGAATGGATGGAAGGCAAGGCAACGCAAGGCAAAGCAAGCAATGCTATGGCAAGGTGAAACAAGGCTAAGGCACCACAACGCACGGCTAGGCAATGCACGGCCAGCCAAGGAAAAGGTAACGCAAGGCAAGGCACGGTGAGGCAAGGCAAGGCTAATGCACGACAACGCAAGGCTAGGCAATGCACGGAAGGCAAGCAAAGAGTAACGGAAACCCAGGAAGGCAAGGGAAAGCAAGGCAAGGTAAGGGTAACGGAAGGAACGGCACGGCAAGGGGAAACAAGGCTAAGGCACGACAACGCACGGCTACGCAATGCACGGCAAGGCAAGGAAAGGGTAACGCCAGGCAAGGCACGGTCAGGCAAGGCAAGGCTAATGCACGACAACGCAAGGCTAGGCAGTGCACGGCAAGGTAAGGAAAGAGTAACGGAAGGAAAGGAAGGCAAGGCAAAGCCAGGCAAGGCAAGTGTAACAAAAGGCACGGCACGGCAAGGGGAAACAAGGGTAAGGCACGAAAACGCACGGCTAGGCAATGCACGGCAAGGCGAGGAAAGGGTAACGCAAGGCAAGGCACGGTGAGGCAAGGCAAGGCTAATGCACGACAACGCACGGCTAGGCAATGCACGGCAAGGCAAGGAAAGGGTAACGCAAGGCAAGGCACGGTCAGGCGAGGCAAGGCTAAGGCACGACAACGCAAGGCTAGGCAATGCACGGAAGGCAAGCAAAGAGTAACGGAAGGCAAGGAAGGCAAGGGAAAGCAAGGCAAGGCAAGGGTAACGGAAGGAACGGCAGGGCAAGGGGAAAGAAGGCTAAGGCACGACAACGCACGGCTAGGCAGTACACGGCAAAGCAAGGAATGTGTAACGCAAGGCAAGGTACTGTCAGGCGAGGCAAGGCTAAGGAACGACAACGCAAGGCTAGGCAATGCACGGAAGGCAAGCAAAGAGTAACGGAAGGCAAGGAAGGCAAGGCAAAGCAAGGCAACGCAAGCAAGGCTATGGCAAGTTGAAAAAAGGCTAAGACACGACAACGCATGGCTAGGCAATGCACGGAACGCAAGCAACGAGTAACGGAAGGCAAGGAAGGCAAGGGAAAGCAAGGCAAGGCAAGGGTAACGGAAGGAACGGCACGGCAAGGGGAAACAAGGCTAAGGCACGACAATGCAGGGCTAGGCAATGCAGGGCAAGGCAAGGAAAGGGTAACGCAAGGCAAGGCACGGTGAGGCAAGACAAGGCAAATGCACGACAACGCACGGCTAGGCAATGCACGGCAAGGCAAGGAAAGGGTAACGCAAGGCAAGGCACGGTCAGGCGAGGCAAGGCTAAGGCACGACAACGCAAGGCTAGGCAATGCACGGAAGGCAAGCAAAGAGTAACGGAAGGCAAGGAATGCAAGGGAAAGCAGGGGAAGGCAAGGGTAACGAAAGGAACGGCACGGTAAGGGGAAACAAGGCTAAGGCACGACAACGCAGGGCTAGGCAATGCAGGGCAAGGCAAGGAAAGGGTAACGCAAGGCAAGGCACGGTCAGGCGAGGCAAGGCTAAAGCACGACAACGCAAGGCTAGGCAATGCACGGAAGGCAAGCAAAGAGTAACGGAAGGCAAGGAAGGCAAGGGAAAGCAAGGCAAGGCAAGGGTAACGGAAGGAACGGCACGGCAAGGGGAAACAAGGCTAAGGCACGGCAACGCACGGCTAGGCAATGCACGACCAGGCAAGGAAAGGGTAACGCAAGGCAAGGCACGGTAAGGCAAGACAAGGCTAATGCACGACAACGCACGGCTAGGCAATGCACGGCAAGGCAAGGAAAGGGTAACGCAAGGCAAGGCACGGTCAGGCGAGGCAAGGCTAATGCACGACAACGCAAGGCTAGACAATGCACGGAAGGCAAGCAAAGAGTAACGGAAGGCAAGGAAGGCAAGGGAAACCAAGGCAAGGCAAGGCTAACGGAAGGAACGGCTCGGCAAGGGGAAACAAGGCTATGGCACGACAACGCACGGCTAGGCAATGCACGGCAAGGCAAGGAAAGGGTAACGCAAGGCAAGGCATGGTGAGGCAAGGCAAGGCTAATGCACGACAACGCACGGCTAGGCAATGCACGGCAAGGCAAGGAAAGGGTAACGCAAGGCAAGGCACGGTCAGGCGAGGCAAGGCTAAGGCACCACAACGCAAGGCTAGGCAATGCACGGAAGGCAAGCAAAGAGTAACGGAAGGCAAGGAAGGCAAGGGAAAGCAGGGGAAGGCAAGGGTAACGAAAGGAACGGCACGGTAAGGGGAAACAAGGCTAAGGCACGATAACACAGGGCTAGGCAATGCAGGGCAAGGCAAGGTAAGGGTAACGCAAGGCAAGGCACGGTCAGGCGAGGCAAGGCTAAGGCACGACAACGCAAGGCTAGGCAATGCACGGAAGGCAAGCAAAGAGTAACGGAAGGCAAGGAATGCAAGGCAAAGCAAGGCAACGCAAGCAAGGCTATGGCAAGGTGAAAAAAAAAGGCTAAGGCACGACCACGCAAGGCTAGGCAATGCACGGAAGGCAAGCAAAGAGTAACGGAAGGCAAGGAAGGCAAGGGAACGCAAGGCAAGGCAAGGGTAACGGAAGGAACGGCACGGTAAGGGGAAACAAAGCTAAGGCACGACAATGCAGGGCTAGGCAATGCACGGCAAGGCAAGGAAAGGGTAACGCAAGGCAAGGCACGGTGAGGCAAGACAAGGCAAATGCACGACAACGCACGGCTAGGCAATGCACGGCAAGGCAAGGAAAGGGTAACGCCAGGCAAGGCACGGTCAGGCGAGACAAGGCTAAGGAACGACAACGCAAGGCTAGGCAATGCACGGAAGGCAAGCAAAGAGTAACGGAAGGCAAGGAAGGCAAGGGAAAGCAAGGAAAGGCAAGTGTAACAAAAGGCACGGCACGGCAAGGGGAAACAAGGCTAAGGCAAGGCAACGCAAGGCTAAGCAATGCACGGCCAGGCAAGGAAAGGGTAACGCAAGGCAAGGCACGGTAATGCAAGGCGAGGCTAATGCACGACAACGTACGGCTAGGCAATGCACTGCAAGGTAAGGAAAGGGTAACGCAAGGCAAGGCACGGTTAGGCGAGGCATGGCTAAGGCACGACAACGCAAGGCTAGGCAATGCACGGAAGGCAAGTAAAGAGTAACGGAAGGCAAGGAATGCAAGGCAAAGCAAGGCAACGCAAACAAGGCTATGGCAAGGTGAAAAAAGGCTAAGGCACGACAACGCAAGGCTAGGCAATGCACGGAAGGCAAGCAAAGAGTAACGGAATGGAAGGAAGGCAAGGCAAAGCAAGGCAAAGCAAGCAAGGCTATGGCAAGGTGAAACAAGGCTAAGGCAGCACAACGCACGGCTAGGCAATGCACGGCAAGCCAAGGAACATGTAACGCAAGGCAAGGCACTGTGAGGCAAGGCAAGGCTAATGCACGACAGCGCAAGGCTAGGCAATGCACGGAAGGCAAGCAAAGAGTAACGGAAACCAAGGAAGGCAAGGGAAAGCAAGACAAGGCAAGGGTAACGGAAGGAACGGCACGGCAAGGGGAAACAAGGGTAAGGCACGGCAACGCACGGCTAGGCAATGCACGGCAAGGCAAGGAAAGGGTAACGCCAGGCAAGGCACGGTCAGGCAAGGCAAGGCTAATGCACGACAAGCAAGGCTAGGCAGTGCACGGCAAGGCAAGGAAAGGGTAACGCAAGGCAAGACACTGTCAGGCGAGGCAAGGCAAAGGCACGACAACGCAAGGTTAGGCAATGCACGGAAGGAAAGCAAAGAGTAACGGAAGGCAAGGAAAGCAAGGGAAAGTAAGGCAAGGCAAGGGTAACGTAAGGAACGGCACGGCAAGGGGAAACAAGGCTAAGGCACGGCAACGCACCGCTAGGCAATGCACGGCCAGGCAAGGAAAGGGTAACGCAAGGCAAGGCACGGTCAGGCGAGGCAAGGCTAAGGCACGACAACGCAAGGCTAGGCAATGCACGGAAGGCAAGCAAAGAGTAACGGAAACCAAGGAAGGCAAGGGAAAGAAAGGCAAGGCAAGGGTAACGGAAGGAACGGCACGGCAAGGGGAAACAATGCTAAGGCACGACAACGCACGGCTAGGCAATGCACGGCAAGGCAAGGAAAGGGTAACGCTAGGCAAGGCACGGTCAGGCAAGGTAAGGCTAATGCACGACAAGGCAAGGCTAGGCAGTGCACGGCAAGGCAAGGAAAGGGTAACGCAAGGCAAAGCACGGTCAGGCGAGGCAAGGCTAAGGCGCGACAACGCAAGGCTAGGCAATGCACGGAAGGCAAGCAAAGAGTAACGGAAGGCAAGGAAGGCAAGGGAAAGCAAGGCAAGGCAAGGGTAACGGAAGGAACGGCACGGGAAGGGGAAACAAGGCTAAGGCACGACAACGCAGGGCTAGGCAATGCACGGCAAGGCAAGGAAAGGGTAACGCAAGGCAAGGCACTGTCAGGCGAGGCAAGGCTAAGGCACGACAACGCAAGGCTAGGCAATGCACGGAAGGTAAGCAAAGAGTAACGGAAGGCAAGGAAAGCAAGGCAAAGCAAGGCAAGGCAAGCAAGGATATGGAAAGGTGAAAAAAGGCTAAGACAGGACAACGCAAGGCTAGGCAATGCACAGAAGGCAAGCAACGAGTAACGGAAGGCAAGGAAGGCAAGGGAAAGCAAGGCAAGGCAAGGTTAACGGCAGGAACGGCACGGTAATGGGAAACAAAGCTAAGGTACGACAATGCAGGGCTAGGCAATGCACGGCAAGGCAAGGAAAGGGTAACGCAAGGCAAGGCACGGTGAGGCAAGACAAGGCAAATGCACGACAACGCACGGCTAGGCAATGCACGGCAAGGCAAGGAAAGGGTACCGCAAGGCAAGGCACGGTCAGGCGAGGCAAGGCTAAGGAACGACAACGCAAGGCTAGGCAATGCACGGAAGGCAAGCAAAGAGTAACGGAAGGCAAGGAAGGCAAGGGAAAGCAAGGGAAGGCAATGGTAACAGAAGGAACGGCACGGCAAGGGGAAACAAGGCTATGGCACGACAACGCACGGCTAGGCAATTCACTGCAAGGCAAGGAAAGGGTAACGCAAGGCAAGGCATGGTGAGGCAAGGCAAGGCTAATGCACGACAACGCACGGCTAGGCAATGCAAGGCAAGGCAAGGAAAGGGTAACGCAAGGCAAGGCACGGTCAGGCGAGGCAAGGCTAAGGCACGACAACGCAAGGCTAGGCAATGCACGGAAGGCAAGCAAAGAGTAACGGAAGGCAAGGAAGGCAAGGGAAAGCAGGGGACGGCAAGGGTAACGAAAGGAACGGCACGGTAAGGGGAAACAAGGCTAAGGCACGACAACACAGGGCTAGGCAATGCAGGGCAAGGCAAGGTAAGGGTAACGCAAGGCAAGGCACGGTCAGGCGAGGCAAGGCTAAGGCACGACAACGCAAGGCTAGGCAATGCACGGAAGGCAAGCAAAGAGTAACGGAAGGCAAGGAAGGCAAGGCAAAGCAAGGCAACGCAAGCAAGGCTATGGAAAGGTGAAAAAAGGCTAAGACAGGACAACGCAAGGCTAGGCAATGCACAGAAGGCAAGCAACGAGTAACGGAAGGCAAGGAAGGCAAGGGAAAGCAAGGCAAGTCAAGCAAGTCTATGGCAAGGTGAAAAAAGGCTAAGGCACGACCACGCAAGGCTAGGCAATGCACGGAAGGCAAGCAAAGAGTAACGGAAGGCAAGGAAGGCAAGGGAACGCAAGGCAAGGCAAGGGTAACGGAAGGAACGGCACGGTAAGGGGAAACAAAGCTAAGGCACGACAATGCAGGGCTAGGCAATGCACGGCAAGGCAAGGAAAGGGTAACGCAAGGCAAGGCACGGTGAGGCAAGACAAGGCAAATGCACGACAACGCACGGCTAGGCAATGCACGGCAAGGCAAGGAAAGGGTAACGCAAGGCAAGGCACGGTCAGGCTAGACAAGGCTAAGGAAGGACAACGCAAGGCTAGGCCATGCACGGAAGGCAAGCAAAGAGTAACGGAAGGCAAGAAAGGCAAGGGAAAGCAAGGCAAGGCAAGTGTAACAAAAGGCACGGCACGGCAAGGGGAAACAAGGCTAAGGCAAGGCAACGCAAGGCTAAGCAATGCACGGCCAGGCAAGGAAAGGGTAACGCAAGGCAAGGCACGGTAATGCAAGGCGAGGCTAATGCACGACAACGCACGGCTAGGCAATGCACGGCAAGGCAAGGAAAGGGTAACGCAAGGCAAGGCACGGTTAGGCGAGGCATGGCTAAGGCACGACAACGCAAGGCTAGGCAATGCACGGAAGGCAAGTAAAGAGTAACGGAAGGCAAGGAATGCAAGGCAAAGCAAGGCAACGCAAACAAGGCTATGGCAAGGTGAAAAAAGGCTAAGGCACGACAACGCAAGGCTAGGCAATGCATGGAAGGCAAGCAAAGTGTAACGGAATGGAAGGAAGGCAAGGCAAAGCAAGGCAAAGCAAGCAAGGCTATGGCAAGGTGAAACAAGGCTAAGGCAGCACAACGCACGGCTAGGCAATGCACGGCAAGCCAAGGAACATGTAACGCAAGGCAAGGCACTGTGAGGCAAGGCAAGGCTAATGCACGACAGCGCAAGGCTAGGCAATGCACGGAAGGCAAGCAAAGAGTAACGGAAACCAAGGAAGGCAAGGGAAAGCAAGACAAGGCAAGGGTAACGGAAGGAACGGCACGGCAAGGGGAAACAAGGCTAAGGCACGACAACGCACGGCTAGGCAATGCACGGCAAGGCAAGGAAAGGGTAACGCCAGGCAAGGCACGGTCAGGCAAGGCAAGGCTAATGCACGACAAGGCAAGGCTAGGCAGTGCACGGCAAGGCAAGGAAAGGGTAACGCAAGGCAAGACACTGTCAGGCGAGGCAAGGCAAAGGCACGACAACGCAAGGTTAGGCAATGCACGGAAGGAAAGCAAAGAGTAACGGAAGGCAAGGAAAGCAAGGGAAAGTAAGGCAAGGCAAGGGTAACGTAAGGAACGGCACGGCAAGGGGAAACAAGGCTAAGGCACGGCAACGCACCGCTAGGCAATGCACGGCCAGGCAAGGAAAGGGTAACGCAAGGCAAAGCTCTGTCAGGCGAGGCAAGGCTAAGGCACGACAACGGAAGGCTAGGCAATGCACGGAAGGTAAGCAAGGAGTAACGGAAACCAAGGAAGGCAAGGGAAATAAAGGCAAGGCAAGGGTAACGGAAGGAACGGCACGGCAAGGGGAAACAATGCTAAGGCACGACAACGCACGGCTAGGCAATGCACGGCAAGGCAAGGAAAGGGTAACGCTAGGCAAGGCACGGTCAGGCAAGGTAAGGCTAATGCACGACAACGCAAGGCTAGGCAATGCACGGCAAGGCAAGGAAAGGGTAACGCAAGGCAAGGCACGGTCAGGCGAGGCAAGGCTAAGGCGCGACAACGCAAGGCTAGGCAATGCACGGAAGGAAAGCAAAGAGTAACGGAAGGCAAGGAAAGCAAGGGAAAGCAAGGCAAGGCAAGTGTAACAAAAGGAACGGCACGGCAAGGGGAAACAAGGCTAAGGCACGACAACACAGGGCTAGGCAATGCAGGGCAAGGCAAGGAAAGGGTAACGCAAGGCAAGGCACGGTTTGTGGAGGCAAGGCTAATGCACGACAACGCAAGGCTAGGCAATGCACGGAAGGCAAGCAAAGAGTAACGGAAGGCAACGAATTCAAGGCAAAGCAGGGGAAGGCAAGGGTAACGAAAGGAACGGCACGGTAAGGGGAAACAAGGCTCAGGCACGACAACACAGGGCTAGGCAATGCACGGCAAGGCAAGGTAAGGGTAACTCAAGGCAAGGCACGGTCAGGCGAGGCAAGGCTAAGGCACGACAACGCAACGCTAGGCAATGCACGGAAGTCAAGCAAAGAGTAACGGAACGCAAGGAAGGCAAGGGAAAGCAAGGCAAGGCAAGGTTAACGGAAGGAACCGTAGGGCAAGGGGAAAGAAGGCTAAGCCACGGCAACGCACGGCTAGGCAATGCAGGGCAAGGCAAGGAAATGGTAACGCAAGGAAAGGCACGGTTTGGGGAGGCAAGGCTAATGCACGACAAAGCAAGGCTAGGAAGTACACGGCTAGGCAAGGAAAGAGTAACGGAAGGAAAGGAAGGCAAGGCAAAGCAAGGCAAGGCAAGTGTTACAAAAGGAAAGGCACGGCAAGGGGAAACAAGGCTAAGGAACGGCAACGCACGGCTAGGCAATGCACGGCCAGGCAAGGAAAGGGTAACGCAAGGCAAGGCACGGTAAGGCAAGACAAGGCTAATGCACTACAACGCACGGCTAGGCAATGCACGGCAAGGCAAGGAAAGGGTAACGCAAGGCTAGGCACGGTCAGGCGAGGCAAGGCTAAGGCACGACAACGCAAGGCTAGGCAATGCACGGAAGGCAAGGAAAGAGTAACGGAAGGCAAGGAAGGCAAGGGAAATCAAGGCAAGGCAAGGGTAACGGAAGGAACGGCTCGGCAAGGGGAAACAAGGCAAAGGCACGGCAACGCAAGGCTAGGCAATGCACGGCAAGGCAAGGAAAGGGTAACGCAAGGCAAGGCACGGTCAGGCGAGGCAAGGGTAAAGCACGACAACGCAAGGCTACGCAGTGCACGGCTAGGCAAGGAAAGAGTAACGGAAGGAAAGGAAGGCAAGGCAAAGCAAGGCAAGGCAAGTGTAACAAAAGGCACGGCACGGCAAGGGGAAACAAGGCTAAGGCACGGTAACGCAAGGCTAAGCAATGCACGGCCAGGCAAGGAAAGGGTAACGCAAGGCAAGGCACGGTAATGCAAGGCGAGGCTAATGCACGACAACGCACGGCTAGGCAATGCACGGCCAGGCAAGGAAAGGGTAACGCAAGGCAAGGCACGGTTAGGCGAGGGAAGGCTAAGGCATGACAACGCAAGGCTAGGCAATGCACGGAAGGCAAGCAAAGAGTGTTGGAAGGCAAGGAATGCAAGGCAAAGCAAGGCAACGCAAACAAGGCTATGGCAAGGTGAAAAAAGGCTAAGGCACGACAACGAAAGGCTAGGTAATGCACGGAAGGCAAGGAAGAGTCACGGAATGGAAGGAAGGCAAGGCAACGCAAAGCAAAGCAAGCAATGCTATGGCAAGGTGAAACAAGGCTAAGGCACCACAACGCACGGCTAGGCAATGCACGGCCAGCCAAGGAAAAGGTAACGGAAGGCAAGGCACTGTGAGGCAAGGCAAGGCTAATGCACGACAGCGCAAGGCTAGGCAATGCACGGAAGGCAAGCAAAGAGTAACGGAAAAGAAGGAAGGCAAGGGAAAGCAAGGCAAGGTAAGGGTAACGGAAGGAACGGCACGGCAAGGGGAAACAAGGCTAAGGCACGACAACGCACGGCTAGGCAATGCACGGCAAGGCTAGGAAAGGGTAACGCCAGGCAAGGCACGGTCAGGCAAGGCAAGGCTAATGTACGACAAGGCAAGGCTAGGCAGTGCACGGCAAGGCAAGGAAAGAGTAACGGAAGGAAAGGAAGGAAAGGCAAAGCCAGGCAAGGCAAGTGTAACAAAAGGCACGGCACGGCAAGGGGAAACAAGGCTAAGGCACGACAACGCACGGCTAGGCAATACAAGGCAAGGCAAGGAAAGGGTAACGCAAGGCAAGGCACGGTGAGGCAAGGCAAGGCAAATGCACGACAACGCACGGCTAGGCAATGCACGGCAAGGCAAGGCTAGGCAGTGCACAGCAAAGCAAGGAAAGGGTAACGCAAGGCAAGGCACTGTCAGGCGAGGCAAGGCTACGGCACGACAACGCAAGGCTAGGCAATGCACGGAAGGAAAGCAAAGAGTAACGGAAGGAAAGGAAAGCAAGGGAAAGCAAGGCAAGGTAAGGGTAACGCAAGGCAAGGCACGGTGAGGCAAGGCAAGGCTGATGCACGACAACGCACGGCTAGGAAATTCACGGCAAGGCAAGGAAAGGGTAACGCAAGGCAAGGCACGGTCAGGCGAGGCAAGGCTAAGGCACGACAACGCAAGGCTAGGCAATGCACGGAAGGCAAGCAAAGAGTAACGGAAGGCAAGGAATGCAAGGGAAAGCAGGGGAAGGCAAGGGTAACGAAAGGAACGGCAAGGTAAGGGGAAACAAGGCAAAGGCACGACAACACAGGGCTAGGCAATGCAGGGCAAGGCAAGGTAAGGGTAACGCAAGGCAAGGCACGGTTGGGGAGGCAAGGCTAATGCACGACAACGCAAGGCTAGGCAATGCACGGAAGGCAAGCAAAGAATAACGGAAGGCAAGGAAGGCAAGGGAAAGCAAGGCAAGGCAAGGGTAACGGAAGGAACGGCACGGCCAGGGGAAACAAGGCTAAGGAACGGCAACGCACGGCTAGGCAATGCACGGCCAGGCAAGGAAAGGGTAACGCAAGGCAAGGCACGGTAAGGCAAGACAAGGCTAATGCACGACAACGCACGGCTAGGCAATGCACGGCAAGGCAAGGAAAGGGTAACGCAAGGCAAGGCACGGTCAGGCGAGGCAAGGCTAATGCACGACAACGCAAGGCTAGGCAATGCACGGAAGGCAAGCAAAGAGTAACGGAAGGCAAGGAATGCAAGGCAAAGCAAGGCAACGCAAGCAAGGCTATGGCAAGGTGAAAAAAGGCTCAGGCACGACCACGAAAGGCTAGGCAATGCACGGAAGGCAAGCAAAGAGTAACGGAAGGCAAGGAAGGCAAGGCAAAGCAAGGCAACGTAAGCAAGGCTATGGCAAGGTGAAAAAAGGCTAAGACACGACAAGGCAAGGCTAGGCAATGCACGCATGGCAAGCAAAGAGTAACGGAATGCAAGGAAGGCAAGGGAAAGCAAGGCAAGGCAAGGGTAACGGAAGGAACGGCACGGTAAGGGGAAACAAAGCTAAGGCACGACAATGCAGGGCTAGGCAATGCAAGGCAAGGCAAGGAAAGGGTAACGCAAGGCAAGGCACGGTGAGGCAAGACAAGGCAAATGCACGACAACGCACGGCTAGGCAATGCACGGCAATGCAAGGAAAGGGTACCGCAAGGCAAGTCACGGTCACGCGAGGCAAGGCTAAGGAACGACAACGCAAGGCTAGGCAATGCACGGAAGGCAAGCAAAGAGTAACGGAAGGCAAGGAATGCAAGGGAAAGCAGGGGAAGGCAAGGGTAACGAAAGGAACGGCACGGTAAGGGGAAACAAGGCTCAGGCACGACAACACATGGCTAGGCAATGCACGGCAAGGCAAGGTAAGGGTAACGCAAGGCAAGGCACGGTCAGGCGAGGCAAGGCTAAGGCACGCCAACGCAACGCTAGGCAATGCACGGAAGGCAAGCAAAGAGTAACGGAACGCAAGGAAGGCAAGGGAAAGCAAGGCAAGGCAAGGTTAACGGAAGGAACGGTACGGCAAGGGGAAAGAAGGCTAAGCCACGGCAACGCACGGCTAGGCAATGCAGGGCAAGGCAAGGAAATGGTAACGCAAGGAAAGGCACGGTTTGGGGAGGCAAGGCTAAGGCACGACAAAGCAAGGCTAGGCAGTGCACGTCTAGGCAAGGAAAGAGTAACGGAAGGAAAGGAAGGCAAGGCAAATCAAGGCAAGGCAAGTGTTACAAAAGGCAAGGCACGGCAAGGGGAAACAAGGCTAAGGAACGGCAACGCACGGCTACGCAATGCAGGGCAAGTCAAGGAAAGGGTAACGCAAGGCAAGGCACGGTGAGGCAAGCCAAGGCTGATGCACGACAACGCACGGCTAGGCAATGCACAGAAGGCAAGCAAAGAGTAACGGAAACCAAGGAAGGCAAGGGAAAGCAAGGCAAGGTAAGGGTAACGGAAGGAACGGCACGGCAAGGGGAAACAAGGCTAAGGCACGACAACGCACGGCTAGGCAATGCACGGCAAGGCAAGGAAAGGGTAACGCCAGGCAAGGCACGGTCAGGGAAGGCAAGGCTAATGCACGACAAGGCAAGGCTAGGCAGTGCACGGCAAGGCAAGGAAAGAGTAACGGAAGGAAAGGAAGGCAAGGCAAAGCCAAGCAAGGCAATTGTATCAAAAGGCACGGCACGGCAAGGGGAAACAAGGCTAAAGCACGCCAACGCACGGCTAGGCAATACACGGCAACGCAAGGAAAGGGTAACGCAAGGCAAGGCACGGTGAGGCAAGGCAAGGCAAATGCACGACAACGCACGGCTAGGCAATGCACGGCAAGGCAAGGAAAGGGTAAGGCAAGGCAAGGCACGGTCAGGCGAGGCAAGGCTAAGGCACGACAACGCAAGGCTAGGCAATGCACGGAAGGCAAGCAAAGAGTAACGGAAGGCAAGGAAGGCAAGGGAAAGCAAGGCAAGGCAAGGGTAACGGAAGGAACGGCACGGCAAGGGGAAAGAAGGCTAAGGCACGACAACGCACGGCTAGGCAGTACACGGCAAAGCAAGGAATGGGTAACGCAAGGCAAGGTACTGTCAGGCGAGGCAAGGCTAAGGAACGACAACGCAAGGCTAGGCAATGCACGGAAGGCAAGCAAAGAGTAACGGAAGGCAAGGAAGGCAAGGCAAAGCAAGGCAACGCAAGCAAGGCTATGGCAAGTTGAAAAAAGGCTAAGACACGACAACGCATGGCTAGGCAATGCACGGAACGCAAGCAACGAGTAACGGAAGGCAAGGAAGGCAAGGGAAAGCAAGGCAAGGCAAGGGTAACGGAAGGAACGGCACGGTAAGGGGAAACAAGGCTAAGGCACGGCAACACACCGCTAGGCAATGCACGGCCAGGCAAGGAAAGGGTAACGCAAGGCAAAGCTCTGTCAGGCGAGGCAAGGCTAAGGCACGACAACGGAAGGCTAGGCAATGCACGGAAGGTAAGCAAGGAGTAACGGAAACCAAGGAAGGCAAGGGAAATAAAGGCAAGGCAAGGGTAACGGAAGGAACGGCACGGCAAGGGGAAACAATGCTAAGGCACGACAACGCACGGCTAGGCAATGCACGGCAAGGCAAGGAAAGGGTAACGCTAGGCAAGGCACGGTCAGGCAAGGTAAGGCTAATGCACGACAAGGCAAGGCTAGGCAGTGCACGGCAAGGCAAGGAAAGGGTAACGCAATGCAAGGCACTGTCAGGCGAGGCAAGGCTAAGGCGCGACAACGCAAGGCTAGGCAATGCACGGAAGGCAAGCAAAGAGTAACGGAAGGCAAGGAAGGCAAGGGAAAGCAAGGCAAGGCAAGGGTAACGGAAGGAACGTCACGGCAAGGGGAAACAAGGCTAAGGCACGACAACGCACGGCTAGGCAATGCACGGCAAGGCAAGGAAAGGGTAACGCAAGGCAAGGCACGGTTTGTGGAGGCAAGGCTAATGCACGACAACGCAAGGCTAGGCAATGCACGAAAGGCAAGCAAAGAGTAACGGAAGGCAAGGAATTCAAGGCAAAGCAGGGGAAGGCAAGGGTAACGAAAGGAACGGCACGGTAAGGGGAAACAAGGCTCAGGCACGACAACACAGGGCTAGGCAATGCACGGCAAGGCAAGGAAAGGGTAACTCAAGGTAAGGCACGGTCAGGCGAGGCAAGGCTAAGGCACGACAACGCAAGGCTAGGCAATGCACGGAAGGCAAGCAAAGAGTAACGGAAGGCAAGGAAGGCAAGGGAAAGCAAGGCAAGGCAAGGGTAACGGAAGGAACGGTACGGCAAGGGGAAAGAAGGCTAAGCCACGGCAACGCACGGCTAGGCAATGCAGGGCAAGGCAAGGAAATGGTAACGCAAGGAAAGGCACGGTTTGGGGAGGCAAGGCTAATGCACGACAAAGCAAGGCTAGGAAGTACACGGCTAGGCAAGGAAAGAGTAACGGAAGGAAAGGAAGGCAAGGCAAAGCAAGGCAAGGCAAGTGTTACAAAAGGCAAGGCACGGCAAGGGGAAACAAGGCTAAGGAACGGCAACGCACGGCTAGGCAATGCACGGCCAGGCAAGGAAAGGGAAACGCAAGGCAAGGGACGGTAAGGCAAGACAAGGCTAATGCACTACAACGCACGGCTAGGCAATGCACGGCAAGGCAAGGAAAGGGTAACGCAAGGCTAGGCACGGTCAGGCGAGGCAAGGCTAATGCACGACAACGCAAGGCTAGGCAATGCAAGGAAGGCAAGGGAAACCAAGGCAAGGCAAGGGTAACGGAAGGAACGGCTCGGCAAGGGGAAACAAGGCAAAGGCACGGCAACGCAGGGCTAGGCAATGCACGGCAAGGCAAGGAAAGGGTAATGCAAGGCAAGGCACGGTCAGGCGAGGCAAGGGTAATGCACGACAACGCAAGGCTACGCAGTGCACGGCTAGGCAAGGAAAGAGTAACGGAAGGAAAGGAAGGCAAGGTAAAGCAAGGCAAGGCAAGTGTAACAAAAGGCACGGCACGGCAAGGGGAAACAAGGCTAAGGCACGGTAACGCAAGGCTAAGCAATGCACGGCCAGGCAAGGAAAGGGTAACGCAAGGCAAGGCACGGTAATGCAAGGCGAGGCTAATGCACGACAACGCACGGCTAGGCAATGCACGGCCAGGCAAGGAAAGGGTAACGCAAGGCAAGGCACGGTTAGGCGAGGGAAGGCTAAGGCATGACAACGCAAGGCTAGGCAATGCACGGAAGGCAAGCAAAGAGTGTTGGAAGGCAAGGAATGCAAGGCAAAGCAAGGCAACGCAAACAAGGCTATGGCAAGGTGAAAAAAGGCTAAGGCACGACAACGAAAGGCTAGGTAATGCACGGAAGGCAAGCAAAGAGTCACGGAATGGAAGGAAGGCAAGGCAACGCAAGGCAAAGAAAGCAAGGCTATGGCAAGGTGAAACCAGGCTAAGGCACCACAACGCACGGCTAGGCAATGCACGGCAAGCCAAGGAAAAGGTAACGGAAGGCAAGGCACTGTGAGGCAAGGCAAGGCTAATGCACGACAGCGCAAGGCTAGGCAATGCACGGAAGGCAAGCAAAGAGTAACGGAAAAGAAGGAAGGCAAGGGAAAGCAAGGCAAGGTAAGGGTAACGGAAGGAACGGCACGGCAAGGGGAAACAAGGCTAAGGCACGACAACGCACGGCTAGGCAATGCACGGCAAGGCTAGGAAAGGGTAACGCCAGGCAAGGCACGGTCAGGCAAGGCAAGGCTAATGTACGACAAGGCAAGGCTAGGCAGTGCACGGCAAGGCAAGGAAAGAGTAACGGAAGGAAAGGAAGGAAAGGCAAAGCCAGGCAAGGCAAGTGTAACAAAAGGCACGGCACGGCAAGGGGAAACAAGGCTAAGGCACGACAACGCACGGCTAGGCAATACAAGGCAACGCAAGGAAAGGGTAACGCAAGGCAAGGCACGGTGAGGCAAGGCAAGGCAAATGCACGACAACGCACGGCTAGGCAATGCACGGCAAGGCAAGGCTAGGCAATGCACGGCAAGGCAAGGAAAGGGTAACGCAAGGCAAGGCACGGTCAGGCGAGGCAAGGCTAAGGCACGACAACGCAAGGCTAGGCAATGCACGGAAGGTAAGCAAAGAGTAACGGAAGGAAAGGAAAGCAAGGGAAAGCAAGGCAAGGAAAGGGTAACGCAAGGCAAGGCACGGTGAGGCAAGGCAAGGCTAATGCACGACAACGCACGGCTAGGAAATGCACGGCAAGGCAAGGAAAGGGTAACGCAAGGCAAGGCACGGTCAGGCGAGGCAAGGCTAAGGCACGACAACGCAAGGCTAGGCAATACACGGAAGGCAAGCAAAGAGTAACGGAAGGCAAGGAAGGCAAGGGAAAGCAGGGGAAGGCAAGGGTAACGAAAGGAACGGCAAGGTAAGGGGAAACAAGGCAAAGGCACGACAACACAGGGCTAGGCAATGCAGGGCAAGGCAAGGTAAGGGTAACGCAAGGCAAGGCACGGTTGGGGAGGCAAGGCTAATGCACGACAACGCAAGGCTAGGCAATGCACGGAAGGCAAGCAAAGAATAACGGAAGGCAAGGAAGGCAAGGGAAAGCAAGGCAAGGCAAGGGTAACGGAAGGAACGGCACGGCCAGGGGAAACAAGGCTAAGGAACGGCAACGCACGGCTAGGCAATGCACGGCCAGGCAAGGAAAGGGTAACGCAAGGCAAGGCACGGTAAGGCAAGACAAGGCTAATGCACGACAACGCACGGCTAGGCAATGCACGGCAAGGCAAGGAAAGGGTAACGCAAGGCAAGGCACGGTCAGGCGAGGCAAGGCTAATGCACGACAACGCAAGGCTAGGCAGTGCACGGAAGGCAAGCAAAGAGTAACGGAAGGCAAGGAATGCAAGGCAAAGCAAGGCAACGCAAGCAAGGCTATGGCAAGGTGAAAAAAGGCTAAGGCACGACCACGAAAGGCTAGGCAATGCACGGAAGGCAAGCAAAGAGTAACAAAGGAAGGCAAGGAAGGCAAGGCAAAGCAAGGCAACGCAAGCAAGGCTATGGCAAGGTGAAACAAGGCTAAGGCACGACAACGCAAGGCTAGGCAATGCACGCATGGCAAGCAAAGAGTAACGGAATGCAAGGAAGGCAAGGGAAAGCAAGGCAAGGCAAGGGTAACGGAAGGAACGGCACGGTAAGGGGAAACAAAGCTAAGGCACGACAATGCAGGGCTAGGCAATGCAAGGCAAGGCAAGGAAAGGGTAACGCAAGGCAAGGCACGGTGAGGCAAGACAAGGCAAATGCACGACAACGCACGGCTAGGCAATGCACGGCAATGCAAGGAAAGGGTACCGCAAGGCAAGTCACGGTCACGCGAGGCAAGGCTAAGGAACGACAACGCAAGGCTAGGCAATGCACGGAAGGCAAGCAAAGAGTAACGGAAGGCAAGGAATGCAAGGGAAAGCAGGGGAAGGCAAGGGTAACGAAAGGAACGGCACGGTAAGGGGAAACAAGGCTCAGGCACGACAACACATGGCTAGGCAATGCACGGCAAGGCAAGGTAAGGGTAACGCAAGGCAAGGCACGGTCAGGCGAGGCAAGGCTAAGGCACGCCAACGCAACGCTAGGCAATGCACGGAAGGCAAGCAAAGAGTAACGGAACGCAAGGAAGGCAAGGGAAAGCAAGGCAAGGCAAGGTTAACGGAAGGAACGGTACGGCAAGGGGAAAGAAGTCTAAGCCACGGCAACGCACGGCTAGGCAATGCAGGGCAAGGCAAGGAAATGGTAACGCAAGGAAAGGCACGGTTTGGGGAGGCAAGGCTAAGGCACGACAAAGCAAGGCTAGGCAGTGCACGGCTAGGCAAGGAAAGAGTAACGGAAGGAAAGGAAGGCAAGGCAAATCAAGGCAAGGCAAGTGTTACAAAAGGCAAGGCACGGCAAGGGGAAACAAGGCTAAGGAACGGCAACGCACGGCTACGCAATGCACGGCAAGGCAAGGAAAGGGTAACGCAAGGCAAGGCACGGTGAGGCAAGCCAAGGCTGATGCACGACAACGCACGGCTAGGCAATGCACAGAAGGCAAGCAAAGAGTAACGGAAACCAAGGAAAGCAAGGGAAAGCAAGGCAAGGTAAGGGTAACGGAAGGAACGGCACGGCAAGGGGAAACAAGGCTAAGGCACGACAACGCACGGCTAGGCAATGCACGGCAAGGCAAGGAAAGGGTAACGCCAGGCAAGGCACGGTCAGGCAAGGCAAGGCTAATGCACGACAAGGCAAGGCTAGGCAGTGCACGGCAAGGCAAGGAAAGAGTAACGGAAGGAAAGGAAGGCAAGGCAAAGCCAGGCAAGGCAAGTGTAACAAAAGGCACGGCACGGCAAGGGGAAACAAGGCTAAGGCACGACAACGCACGGCTAGGCAATGCACGGCAAGGCAAGGAAAGGGTAACGCAAGGCAAGGCACGGTGAGGCGAGGCAAGGCTAATGCACGACAACGCACGGCTAGGCAATGCACGGCAAGGCAAGGAAAGGGTAAGGCAAGGCAAGGCACGGTCAGGCGAGGCAAGGCTAAGGCACGACAACGCAAGGCTAGGCAATGCACGGAAGGCAAGCAAAGAGTAACGGAAGGCAAGGAAGGCAAGGGAAAGCAAGGCAAGGCAAGGGTAACGGAAGGAACGGCACGGCAAGGGGAAAGAAGGCTAAGGCACGGCAACGCACGGCTAGGCAATGCACGGCAAGGCAAGGAAAGGGTAACGCAAGGCAAGGCACTGTCAGGCGAGGCAAGGCTAAGGCACGACAACGCAAGGCTAGGCAATGCACGGAAGGCAAGCAAAGAGTAACGGAAGGCAAGGAAGGCAAGGCAAAGCAAGGCAACGCAAGCAAGGCTATGGCAAGTTGAAAAAAGGCTAAGGCACCACAACGCAACGCTAGGCAATGCACGGAACGCAAGCAACGAGTAACGGAAGGCAAGGAAGGCAAGGGAAAGCAAGGCAAGGCAAGGGTAACGGAAGGAACGGCACGGTAAGGGGAAACAAAGCTAAGGCACGACAATGCAGGGCTAGGCAATGCACGGCAAGGCAAGGAAAGGGTAACGCAAGGCAAGGCACGGTGAGGCAAGACAAGGCAAATGCACGACAACGCACGGCAGGCAATGCACGGCAAGGCAAGGAAAGGGTACCGCAAGGCAAGGCACGGTCAGGCGAGGCAAGGCTAAGGCACGACAACGCAAGGCTAGGCAATGCACGGAAGGCAAGCAAAGAGTAACGGAAGGCAAGGAATGCAAGGGAAAGCAGGGGAAGGCAAGGGTAACGGAAGGAACGGCACGGTAAGGGGAAACAAGGCTAAGGCACGACAACGCAGGGCTAGGCAATGCACGGCAAGGCAAGGAAAGGGTAACGCAAGGCAAGGTACGGTCAGGCGAGGCAAGGCTAAGGCACGACAACGCAAGGCTAGGCAATGCACGGAAGGCAAGCAAAGAGTAACGGAAGGCAAGGAAGGCAAGGGAAAGCAAGGCAAGGCAAGGGTAACGGAAGGAACGGAACGGCAAGGGGAAACAAGGCTAAGGCACGGCAACGCACGGCTAGGCAATGCACGACCAGGCAAGGAAAGGGTAACGCAAGGCAAGGCACGGTAAGGCAAGACAAGGCTAATGCACGACAACGCACGGCTAGGCAATGCACGGCAAGGCAAGGAAAGGGTAACGCAAGGCAAGGCACGGTCAGGCGAGGCAAGGCTAAGGCACGACAACGCAAGGCTAGACAATGCATGGAAGGCAAGCAAAGAGTAACGGAAGGCAAGGAAGGCAAGGGAAAGCAAGGCAAGGCAAGGGTAACGGAAGGAACGGCTCGGCAAGGGGAAACAAGGCTAAGGCACGGCAACGCAGGGCTAGGCAATGCACGGCAAGGCAAGGAAAGGGTAACGCAAGGCAAGGCACTGTCAGGCGAGGCAAAGCTAATGCACGACATCGCAAGGCTAGGCAGTGCACGGCTAGGCAAGGAAAGAGTAACGGAAGGAAAGGAAGGCAAGGCAAAGCATGGCAAGGCTAGTGTAACAACAGGCACGGCACGGCAAGGGGAAACAAGGCTAAGGAACGACAACGCAAGGCTAGGCAATGCACGGAAGGCAAGCAAAGAGTAACGGAAGGCAAGGAATGCAAAGGAAAGCAGGGGAAGGCAAGGGTAACGAAAGGAACGGCACGGTAAGGGGAAACAAGGCTAAGGCACGACAACACAGGGCTAGGCAATGCAGGACAAGGCAAGGAAAGGGTAACGCAAGGCAAGGCACGGTTTGGGGAGGCAAGGCTAATGCACGACAACGCAAGGCTAGGCAATGCACGGAAGTCAAGCAAAGAGTAACGGAAGGCAAGGAAGGCAAGGGAAAGCAAGGCAAGGCAAGGGTAACGGAAGGAACGGCACGGCAAGGGGAAACAAGGCTAAGGCACGGCAACGCACGGCTAGGCAATGCACGGCAAGGCAAGGAAAGTGTAACGCAAGGCAAGGCACGGTATGGCAAGGCAAAGCTGATGCACGACAACGCACGGCTAGGCAATGCACGGCAAGGCAAGGAAAGGGTAACGCAAGGCAAGGCACGGTCAGGCGAGGCAAGGCTAAGGAACGACAACGCAAGGCTAGGCAATGCACGGAAGGCAAGCAAAGAGTAACGGAAGGCAAGGAGGGCAAGGGAAAGCAGGAGAAGGCAAGGGTAACGGAAGGAACGGCACGGTAAGGGGAAACAAGGCTAAGGCACGACAACGCAGGGCTAGGCAATGCACGGCAAGTCAAGGAAAGGGTAACGCAAGGCAAGGCACGGTCAGGCGAGGCAAGGGTATTGCACGACAACGCAAGGCTACGCAGTGCCCGGCTAGGAAATGAAAGAGTAACGGAAGGAAAGGAAGGCAAGGCAAAGCAAGGCAAGGGAAATGTAACAAAAGGCACGGTAAGGCAAGACAAGGCTAATGCACGACAACGCACGGCTAGGCAATGCACGGCAAGGCAAGGAAAGGGTAACGCAAGGCACGGCACGGTAAGGCAAGGCGAGGCTAATGCACGACAACGCAAGGCTAAGCAATGCACGGGAAGGGAAGGAAAGGGTAACGCAAGGCAAGGCACGGTTAGGCGAAGCAAGGCTAAGGCACGACAACGCAAGGCTAGGCAATGCACGGAAGGCAAGCAAAGAGTAACGGAAGGCAAGGAATGCAAGGCAAAGCAAGGCAACGCAAGCAAGTCTATGGCAAGGTGAAAAAAATCTAAGGCACGACCACGCAAGGCTAGGCAATGCACGGAAGGCAAGCAAAGAGTAACGGAAGGCAAGGAAGGCAAGGCAAAGCAAGGAAACGCAAGAAAGGCTATGGCAAGGTAAAAAAAGGCTAAGACACGACAACGCAAGGCTAGGCAATGCACGGAAGGCAAGCAAAGAGTAACGGAAGGCAAGGGAAAGCAAGGCAAGGCAAGGGTAACGGAAGGAACGGCACGGTAAGGGGAAACAAAGCTAAGGCACGACAATGCAGGGCTAGGCAAGGAAAGGGTAACGCAAGGCAAGGCACGGTAAGGGGAGGCAAGGCTAATGCACGACAACGCAAGGCTAGGCAATGCACGGAAGGCAAGCAAAGAGTAACGGAAGGCAAGGAAGGCAAGGGAAAGCAGGGGAAGGCAAGGGGAACGGAAGGAACGGCACGGTAAGGGGAAACAAGGCTAAGGCACGACAACGCAGGGCTAGGCAATGCACGGCAAGGCAAGGAAAAGGTAACGCAAGGCAAGGCACTGTGAGGCAAGGCAAGGCTAATGCACGACAGCGCAAGGCTAAGCAATGCACGGAAGGCAAGCAAATAGTAACGGAAATCAAGGAAGGCAAGGGAAAGCAAGGCAAGGCAGGGGTAACAGAAGGATCGGCACGGCAAGGGGAAACAAGGCTAAGGCACGACAACACAGGGCTAGGCAATGCAGGGCAAGGCAAGGAAAGGGTAACGCAAGGCAAGGCACGGTGAGGCAAGACAAGGCAAATGCACGACAACGCACGGCTAGGCAATGCACGGCAAGGCAAGGAAAGGGTACCGCAAGGCAAGGCACGGTCAGGCGAGGCAAGGCTAAGGCACGACAACGCAAGGCTAGGCAATGCACGGAAGGCAAGCAAAGAGTAACGGAAGGCAAGGAATGCAAGGGAAAGCAGGGGAAGGCAAGGGTAACGAAAGGAACGGCACGGTAAGGGGAAACAAGGCTTAGGCACGACAACACAGGACTAGGCAATGCAGGGCAAGGCAAGGTAAGGGTAACGCAAGGCAAGGCACGGTCAGGCGAGGCAAGGCTAAGGCACGACAACGCAAGGCTAGGCAATGCACGGAAGGCAAGCAAAGAGTAACGGAACGCAAGGAAGGCAAGGGAAACAAGGCAAGGCAAGGTTAACGGAAGGAACGGCACGGCAAGGGGAAACAAGGCTAAGGCACGGCAACGCACGGCTAGGCAATGCACGACCAGGCAAGGAAAGGGTAACGCAAGGCAAGGCACGGTAAGGCAAGACAAGGCTAATGCACGACAACGCACGGCTAGGCAATGCACGGCAAGGCAAGGAAAGGGTAACGCAAGGCAAGGCACGGTCAGGCGAGGCAAGGCTAATGCACGACAACGCAAGGCTAGACAATGCACGGAAGGCAAGCAAAGAGTAACGGAAGGCAAGGAAGGCAAGGGAAACCAAGGCAAGGCAAGGCTAACGGAAGGAACGGCTCGGCAAGGGGAAACAAGGCTAAGGCACGGCAACGCAGGGCTAGGCAATGCACGGCAAGGCAAGGAAAGGGTAACGCAAGGCAAGGAACTGTCAGGCGAGGCAAAGCTAATGCACGACATCGCAAGGCTAGGCAGTGCACGGCTAGGCAAGGAAAGAGTAACGGAAGGAAAGGAAGGCAAGGCAAAGCATGGCAAGGCTAGTGTAACAACAGGCACGGCACGGCAAGGGGAAACAAGGCTAAGGAACGACAACGCAAGGCTAGGCAATGCACGGAAGGCAAGCAAAGAGTAATGGAAGGCAAGGAATGCAAAGGAAAGCAGGGGAAGGCAAGGGTAACGAAAGGAACGGCACGGTAAGGGGAAACAAGGCTAAGGCACGACAACACAGGGCTAGGCAATGCAGGACAAGGCAAGGAAAGGGTAACGCAAGGCAAGGCACGGTTTGGGGAGGCAAGGCTAATGTACGACAACGCAAGGCTACGCAATGCACGGAAGTCAAGCAAAGAGTAACGGAAGGCAAGGAAGGCAAGGGAAAGCAAGGCAAGGCAAGGGTAACGGAAGGAACGGCACGGCAAGGGGAAACAAGGCTAAGGCACGGCAACGCACGGCTAGGCAATGCACGGCAAGGCAAGGAAAGTGTAACGCAAGGCAAGGCACGGTGAGGCAAGTCAAAGCTGATGCACGACAACGCACGGCTAGGCAATGCACGGCAAGGCAAGGAAAGGGTAACGCAAGGCAAGGCACGGTCAGGCGAGGCAAGGCTAAGGCACGACAACGCAAGGCTAGGCAATGCACGGAAGGCAAGCAAAGAGTAACGGAAGGCAAGGAGGGCAAGGGAAAGCAGGGGAAGGCAAGGGTAACGGAAGGAACGGCACGGTAAGGGGAAACAAGGCTAAGGCACGACAACGCAGGGCTAGGCAATGCACGGCAAGTCAAGGAAAGGGTAACGCAAGGCAAGGCACGGTGAGGCAAGACAAGGCAAATGCACGACAACGCACGGCAGGCAATGCACGGCAAGGCAAGGAAAGGGTACCGCAAGGCAAGGCACGGTCAGGCGAGGCAAGGCTAAGGAACGACAACGCAAGGCTAGGCAATGCACGGAAGGCAAGCAAAGAGTAACGGAAGGCAAGGAAGGCAAGGGAAAGCAAGGGAAGGCAATGGTAACAGAAGGAACGGCACGGCAAGGGGAAACAAGGCTATGGCACGACAACGCACGGCTAGGCAATTCACTGCAAGGCAAGGAAAGGGTAACGCAAGGCAAGGCATGGTGACGCAAGGCAAGGCTGATGCACGACAACGCACGGCTAGGCAATTCACGGCAAGGCAAGGAAAGGGTAACGCAAGGCAAGGCACGGTCAGGCGAGGCAAGGCTAAGGCACCACAACGCAAGGCTAGGCAATGCACGGAAGGCAAGCAAAGAGTAACGGAAGGCAAGGAATGCAAGGGAAAGCAGGGGAAGGCAAGGGTAACGAAAGGAACGGCACGGCAAGGGGAAACAAGGCTAAGGAAAGGGTAACGCAAGGCAAGGCACGGTCAGGCGAGGCAAGGCTAAGGCACGACAACGCAAGGCTAGGCAATTCACGGAAGGCAAGCAAAGAGTAACGGAAGGCAAGGAATGCAAAGGAAAGCAGGGGAAGGCAAGGGTAACGAAAGGAACGGCACGGTAAGGGGAAACAAGGCTAAGGCACGAAAACGCGAGGATAGGCAATGCAGGACAAGGCAAGGAAAGGGTAACGCAAGGCAAGGCACGGTTTGGGGAGGCAAGGCTAATGCACGACAACGCAAGGCTAGGCAATGCACGGAAGTCAAGCAAAGAGTAACGGAAGGCAAGGAAGGCAAGGGAAACCAAGGCAAGGCAAGGGTAACGGAAGGAACGGCACGGCAAGGGGAAACAAGGCTAAGGCACGGCAACGCACGGCTAGGCAATGCACGGCAAGGCAAGGAAAGGGTAACGCAAGGCAAGGCACGGTGAGGCAAGGCAACGCTGATGCACGACAACGCACGGCTAGGCAATGTACGGCAAGGCAAGGAAAGGGTAACGCAAGGCAAGGCACGGTAAGGCAAGGCGAGGCTAATGCACGACAACGCACGGCTTGGCAATGCAAAGAGTAACGGAAGGCAAGGAAGGCAAGGCAAAGCAAGGCAAGGCAAATGTAACAAAAGGCACGGCACGGCAAGGGGAAACAAGGCTAAGTCACGGCAACGCAAGGCTAAGCAATGCACGGCAAGGCAAGGAAAGGGTAACGCAAGGCAGGGCATGGTCAGTCAAGGCAAGGCTAAGTCACGGCAACGCAAGGCTAAGCAATGCACGGCAAGGCAAGGAAAGGGTAACGCAAGGCAAGGCACGGTTAGGCGAAGCAAGGCTAAGGCACGACAACGCAAGGCTAGGCAATGCACGGAAGGCAAGCAAAGAGTAACGGAAGGCAAGGAATGCAAGGCAAAGCAAGGCAACGCAAGCAAGTCTATGGCAAGGTGAAAAAAATCTTAGGCACGACCACGCAAGGCTAGGCAATGCACGGAAGGCAAGCAAAGAGTAACGGAAGGCAAGGAAGGCAAGGCAAAGCAAGGAAACGCAAGAAAGGCTATGGCAAGGTGAAAAAAGGCTAAGACACGACAACGCAAGGCTAGGCAATGCACGGAAGGCAAGCAAAGAGTAACGGAAGGCAAGGGAAAGCAAGGCAAGGCAAGGGTAACGGAAGGAACGGCACGGTAAGGGGAAACAAAGCTAAGGCACGACAATGCAGGGCTAGGCAAGGAAAGGGTAACGCAAGGGAAGGCACGGTTTGGGGAGGCAAGGCTAATGCACGACAACGCAAGGCTAGGGAATGCACGGAAGGCAAGCAAAGAGTAACGGAAGGCAAGGAAGGCAAGGGAAAGCAGGGGAAGGCAAGGGTAACGGAAGGAACGGCACGGTAAGGGGAAACAAGGCTAAGGCACGACAACGCAGGGCTAGGCAATGCACGGCAAGGGAAGGAAAGGGTAACGCAAGGCAAGGCACTGTAAGGCAAGGCGAGGCTAATGCACGACAACGCACGGCTAGGCAATGCACGGCAAGGGGGGAAAGGGTAACGCAAGGCAAGGCACGGTGAGGCAAGGCAAGGCTGATGCACGACAACGCAAGGCTATGCAATGCACGGAAGGCAAGCAAAGAGTAACGGAAGGCAAGGAAGGCAAGGGAAAGCAAGGCAAGGCAGGGGTAACAGAAGGATCGGCACGGCAAGGGGAAACAAGGCTAAGGCACGACAACACAGGGCTAGGCAATGCAGGGCAAGGCAAGGAAAGGGTAACGCAAGGCAAGGCACGGTGAGGCAAGACAAGGCAAATGCACGACAACGCACGGCAGGCAATGCACGGCAAGGCAAGGAAAGGGTACCGCAAGGCAAGGCACGGTCAGGCGAGGCAAGGCTAAGGCACGACAACGCAAGGCTAGGCAATGCACGGAAGGCAAGCAAAGAGTAACGGAAGGCAAGGAATGCAAGGGAAAGCAGGGGAAGGCAAGGGTAACGAAAGGAACGGCACGGTAAGGGGAAACAAGGCTTAGGCACGACAACACAGGACTAGGCAATGCAGGGCAAGGCAAGGTAAGGGTAACGCAAGGCAAGGCACGGTCAGGCGAGGCAAGGCTAAGGCACGACAACGCAAGGCTAGGCAATGCACGGAAGGCAAGCAAAGAGTAACGGAACGCAAGGAAGGCAAGGGAAACAAGGCAAGGCAAGGTTAACGGAAGGAACGGCACGGCAAGGGGAAACAAGGCTAAGGCACGGCAACGCACGGCTAGGCAATGCACGACCAGGCAAGGAAAGGGTAACGCAAGGCAAGGCACGGTAAGGCAAGACAAGGCTAATGCACGACAACGCACGGCTAGGCAATGCACGGCAAGGCAAGGAAAGGGTAACGCAAGGCAAGGCACGGTCAGGCGAGGCAAGGCTAATGCACGACAACGCAAGGCTAGACAATGCACGGAAGGCAAGCAAAGAGTAACGGAAGGCAAGGAAGGCAAGGGAAACCAAGGCAAGGCAAGGCTAACGGAAGGAACGGCTCGGCAAGGGGAAACAAGGCTAAGGCACGGCAACGCAGGGCTAGGCAATGCACGGCAAGGCAAGGAAAGGGTAACGCAAGGCAAGGAACTGTCAGGCGAGGCAAAGCTAATGCACGACATCGCAAGGCTAGGCAGTGCACGGCTAGGCAAGGAAAGAGTAACGGAAGGAAAGGAAGGCAAGGCAAAGCATGGCAAGGCTAGTGTAACAACAGGCACGGCACGGCAAGGGGAAACAAGGCTAAGGAACGACAACGCAAGGCTAGGCAATGCACGGAAGGCAAGCAAAGAGTAATGGAAGGCAAGGAATGCAAAGGAAAGCAGGGGAAGGCAAGGGTAACGAAAGGAACGGCACGGTAAGGGGAAACAAGGCTAAGGCACGACAACACAGGGCTAGGCAATGCAGGACAAGGCAAGGAAAGGGTAACGCAAGGCAAGGCACGGTTTGGGGAGGCAAGGCTAATGTACGACAACGCAAGGCTACGCAATGCACGGAAGTCAAGCAAAGAGTAACGGAAGGCAAGGAAGGCAAGGGAAAGCAAGGCAAGGCAAGGGTAACGGAAGGAACGGCACGGCAAGGGGAAACAAGGCTAAGGCACGGCAACGCACGGCTAGGCAATGCACGGCAAGGCAAGGAAAGTGTAACGCAAGGCAAGGCACGGTGAGGCAAGGCAAAGCTGATGCACGACAACGCACGGCTAGGCAATGCACGGCAAGGCAAGGAAAGGGTAACGCAAGGCAAGGCACGGTCAGGCGAGGCAAGGCTAAGGCACGACAACGCAAGGCTAGGCAATGCACGGAAGGCAAGCAAAGAGTAACGGAAGGCAAGGAGGGCAAGGGAAAGCAGGGGAAGGCAAGGGTAACGGAAGGAACGGCACGGTAAGGGGAAACAAGGCTAAGGCACGACAACGCAGGGCTAGGCAATGCACGGCAAGTCAAGGAAAGGGTAACGCAAGGCAAGGCACGGTGAGGCAAGACAAGGCAAATGCACGACAACGCACGGCAGGCAATGCACGGCAAGGCAAGGAAAGGGTACCGCAAGGCAAGGCACGGTCAGGCGAGGCAAGGCTAAGGAACGACAACGCAAGGCTAGGCAATGCACGGAAGGCAAGCAAAGAGTAACGGAAGGCAAGGAAGGCAAGGGAAAGCAAGGGAAGGCAATGGTAACAGAAGGAACGGCACGGCAAGGGGAAACAAGGCTATGGCACGACAACGCACGGCTAGGCAATTCACTGCAAGGCAAGGAAAGGGTAACGCAAGGCAAGGCATGGTGAGGCAAGGCAAGGCTGATGCACGACAACGCACGGCTAGGCAATTCACGGCAAGGCAAGGAAAGGGTAACGCAAGGCAAGGCACGGTCAGGCGAGGCAAGGCTAAGGCACCACAACGCAAGGCTAGGCAGTGCACGGAAGGCAAGCAAAGAGTAACGGAAGGCAAGGAATGCAAGGGAAAGCAGGGGAAGGCAAGGGTAACGAAAGGCACGGCACGGTAAGGGGAAACAAGGCTAAGGCGCGACAACACAGGGCTAGGCAATGCAGGGCAAGGCAAGGTAAGGGTAACGCAAGGCAAGGCACGGTCAGGCGAGGCAAGGCTAAGGCACGACAACGCAAGGCTAGGCAATTCACGGAAGGCAAGCAAAGAGTAACGGAAGGCAAGGAATGCAAAGGAAAGCAGGGGAAGGCAAGGGTAACGAAAGGAACGGCACGGTAAGGGGAAACAAGGCTAAGGCACGACAACACAGGGATAGGCAATGCAGGACAAGGCAAGGAAAGGGTAACGCAAGGCAAGGCACGGTTTGGGGAGGCAAGGCTAATGCACGACAACGCAAGGCTAGGCAATGCACGGAAGTCAAGCAAAGAGTAACGGAAGGCAAGGAAGGCAAGGGAAACCAAGGCAAGGCAAGGGTAACGGAAGGAACGGCACGGCAAGGGGAAACAAGGCTAAGGCACGGCAACGCACGGCTAGGCAATGCACGGCAAGGCAAGGAAAGGGTAACGCAAGGCAAGGCACGGTGAGGCAAGGCAACGCTGATGCACGACAACGCACGGCTAGGCAATGTACGGCAAGGCAAGGAAAGGGTAACGCAAGGCAAGGCACGGTCAGGCGAGGCAAGGCTAATGCACGACAACCCAAGGCTATGCAGTGCACGGCTAGGAAATGAAAGAGTAACGGAAGGCAAGGAAGGCAAGGCAAAGCAAGGCAAGGCAAATGTAACAAAAGGCACGGCACGGCAAGGGGAAACAAGGCTAAGGCACGGCAACGCAAGGCTAAGCAATGCACGGCCAGGCAAGGAAAGGGTAACGCAAGGCACGGCACGGTAAGGCAAGGCGAGGCTAATGCACGACAACGCAAGGCTAAGCAATGCACGGCAAGGCAAGGAAAGGGTAACGCAAGGCAAGGCACGGTTAGGCGAAGCAAGGCTAAGGCACGACAACGCAAGGCTAGGCAATGCACGGAAGGCAAGCAAAGAGTAACGGAAGGCAAGGAATGCAAGGCAAAGCAAGGCAACGCAAGCAAGTCTATGGCAAGGTGAAAAAAATCTTAGGCACGACCACGCAAGGCTAGGCAATGCACGGAAGGCAAGCAAAGAGTAACGGAAGGCAAGGAAGGCAAGGCAAAGCAAGGAAACGCAAGAAAGGCTATGGCAAGGTGAAAAAAGGCTAAGACACGACAACGCAAGGCTAGGCAATGCACGGAAGGCAAGCAAAGAGTAACGGAAGGCAAGGGAAAGCAAGGCAAGGCAAGGGTAACGGAAGGAACGGCACGGTAAGGGGAAACAAAGCTAAGGCACGACAATGCAGGGCTAGGCAAGGAAAGGGTAACGCAAGGGAAGGCACGGTTTGGGGAGGCAAGGCTAATGCACGACAACGCAAGGCTAGGGAATGCACGGAAGGCAAGCAAAGAGTAACGGAAGGCAAGGAAGGCAAGGGAAAGCAGGGGAAGGCAAGGGTAACGGAAGGAACGGCACGGTAAGGGGAAACAAGGCTAAGGCACGACAACGCAGGGCTAGGCAATGCACGGCAAGGGAAGGAAAGGGTAACGCAAGGCAAGGCACTGTAAGGCAAGGCGAGGCTAATGCACGACAACGCACGGCTAGGCAATGCACGGCAAGGGGGGAAAGGGTAACGCAAGGCAAGGCACTGTGAGGCAAGGCAAGGCTAATGCACGACAGCGCAAGGCTAAGCAATGCACGGAAGGCAAGCAAATAGTAACGGAAACCAAGGAAGGCAAGGGAAAGCAAGGCAAGGCAGGGGTAACAGAAGGATCGGCACGGCAAGGGGAAACAAGGCTAAGGCACGACAACACAGGGCTAGGCAATGCAGGGCAAGGCAAGGAAAGGGTAACGCAAGGCAAGGCACGGTGAGGCAAGACAAGGCAAATGCACGACAACGCACGGCAGGCAATGCACGGCAAGGCAAGGAAAGGGTACCGCAAGGCAAGGCACGGTCAGGCGAGGCAAGGCTAAGGCACGACAACGCAAGGCTAGGCAATGCACGGAAGGCAAGCAAAGAGTAACGGAAGGCAAGGAATGCAAGGGAAAGCAGGGGAAGGCAAGGGTAACGAAAGGAACGGCACGGTAAGGGGAAACAAGGCTTAGGCACGACAACACAGGACTAGGCAATGCAGGGCAAGGCAAGGTAAGGGTAACGCAAGGCAAGGCACGGTCAGGCGAGGCAAGGCTAAGGCACGACAACGCAAGGCTAGGCAATGCACGGAAGGCAAGCAAAGAGTAACGGAACGCAAGGAAGGCAAGGGAAACAAGGCAAGGCAAGGTTAACGGAAGGAACGGCACGGCAAGGGGAAACAAGGCTAAGGCACGGCAACGCACGGCTAGGCAATGCACGACCAGGCAAGGAAAGGGTAACGCAAGGCAAGGCACGGTAAGGCAAGACAAGGCTAATGCACGACAACGCACGGCTAGGCAATGCACGGCAAGGCAAGGAAAGGGTAACGCAAGGCAAGGCACGGTCAGGCGAGGGCAAGGCTAATGCACGACAACGCAAGGCTAGAGGCAAGGCTAATGCACGACAACGCAAGGCTAGGACAATGCACGGAAGGCAAGCAAAGAGTAACGGAAGGCAAGGAAGGCAAGGGAAACCAAGGCAAGGCAAGGCTAACGGAAGGAACGGCTCGGCAAGGGGAAACAAGGCTAAGGCACGGCAACGCAGGGCTAGGCAATGCACGGCAAGGCAAGGAAAGGGTAACGCAAGGCAAGGAACTGTCAGGCGAGGCAAAGCTAATGCACGACATCGCAAGGCTAGGCAGTGCACGGCTAGGCAAGGAAAGAGTAACGGAAGGAAAGGAAGGCAAGGCAAAGCATGGCAAGGCTAGTGTAACAACAGGCACGGCACGGCAAGGGGAAACAAGGCTAAGGAACGACAACGCAAGGCTAGGCAATGCACGGAAGGCAAGCAAAGAGTAATGGAAGGCAAGGAATGCAAAGGAAAGCAGGGGAAGGCAAGGGTAACGAAAGGAACGGCACGGTAAGGGGAAACAAGGCTAAGGCACGACAACACAGGGCTAGGCAATGCAGGACAAGGCAAGGAAAGGGTAACGCAAGGCAAGGCACGGTTTGGGGAGGCAAGGCTAATGTACGACAACGCAAGGCTACGCAATGCACGGAAGTCAAGCAAAGAGTAACGGAAGGCAAGGAAGGCAAGGGAAAGCAAGGCAAGGCAAGGGTAACGGAAGGAACGGCACGGCAAGGGGAAACAAGGCTAAGGCACGGCAACGCACGGCTAGGCAATGCACGGCAAGGCAAGGAAAGTGTAACGCAAGGCAAGGCACGGTGAGGCAAGGCAAAGCTGATGCACGACAACGCACGGCTAGGCAATGCACGGCAAGGCAAGGAAAGGGTAACGCAAGGCAAGGCACGGTCAGGCGAGGCAAGGCTAAGGCACGACAACGCAAGGCTAGGCAATGCACGGAAGGCAAGCAAAGAGTAACGGAAGGCAAGGAGGGCAAGGGAAAGCAGGGGAAGGCAAGGGTAACGGAAGGAACGGCACGGTAAGGGGAAACAAGGCTAAGGCACGACAACGCAGGGCTAGGCAATGCACGGCAAGTCAAGGAAAGGGTAACGCAAGGCAAGGCACGGTGAGGCAAGACAAGGCAAATGCACGACAACGCACGGCAGGCAATGCACGGCAAGGCAAGGAAAGGGTACCGCAAGGCAAGGCACGGTCAGGCGAGGCAAGGCTAAGGAACGACAACGCAAGGCTAGGCAATGCACGGAAGGCAAGCAAAGAGTAACGGAAGGCAAGGAAGGCAAGGGAAAGCAAGGCAAGGCAATGGTAACAGAAGGAACGGCACGGCAAGGGGAAACAAGGCTATGGCACGACAACGCACGGCTAGGCAATTCACTGCAAGGCAAGGAAAGGGTAACGCAAGGCAAGGCATGGTGACGCAAGGCAAGGCTGATGCACGACAACGCACGGCTAGGCAATTCACGGCAAGGCAAGGAAAGGGTAACGCAAGGCAAGGCACGGTCAGGCGAGGCAAGGCTAAGGCACCACAACGCAAGGCTAGGCAATGCACGGAAGGCAAGCAAAGAGTAACGGAAGGCAAGGAATGCAAGGGAAAGCAGGGGAAGGCAAGGGTAACGAAAGGAACGGCACGGTAAGGGGAAACAAGGCTAAGGCACGACAACACAGGGCTAGGCAATGCAGGGCAAGGCAAGGAAAGGGTAACGCAAGGCAAGGCACGGTCAGGCGAGGCAAGGCTAAGGCACGACAACGCAAGGCTAGGCAATTCACGGAAGGCAAGCAAAGAGTAACGGAAGGCAAGGAATGCAAAGGAAAGCAGGGGAAGGCAAGGGTAACGAAAGGAACGGCACGGTAAGGGGAAACAAGGCTAAGGCACGACAACAAAGGGATAGGCAATGCAGGACAAGGCAAGGAAAGGGTAACGCAAGGCAAGGCACGGTTTGGGGAGGCAAGGCTAATGCACGACAACGCAAGGCTAGGCAATGCACGGAAGTCAAGCAAAGAGTAACGGAAGGCAAGGAAGGCAAGGGAAACCAAGGCAAGGCAAGGGTAACGGAAGGAACGGCACGGCAAGGGGAAACAAGGCTAAGGCACGGCAACGCACGGCTAGGCAATGCACGGCAAGGCAAGGAAAGGGTAACGCAAGGCAAGGCACGGTGAGGCAAGGCAACGCTGATGCACGACAACGCACGGCTAGGCAATGTACGGCAAGGCAAGGAAAGGGTAACGCAAGGCAAGGCACGGTCAGGCGAGGCAAGGGTAATGCACGACAACCCAAGGCTATGCAGTGCACGGCTAGGAAATGAAAGAGTAACGGAAGGCAAGGAAGGCAAGGCAAAGCAAGGCAAGGCAAATGTAACAAAAGGCACGGCACGGCAAGGGGAAACAAGGCTAAGGCACGGCAACGCAAGGCTAAGCAATGCACGGCCAGGCAAGGAAAGGGTAACGCAAGGCACGGCACGGTAAGGCAAGGCGAGGCTAATGCACGACAACGCAAGGCTAAGCAATGCACGGCAAGGCAAGGAAAGGGTAACGCAAGGCAAGGCACGGTCAGGCGAGGCAAGGCTAAGGCACGACAACGCAAGGCTAGGCAATGCACGGAAGGCAAGCAAAGAGTAACGGAAGGCAAGGAATGCAAGGCAAAGCAAGGCAACGCAAGCAAGTCTATGGCAAGGTGAAAAAAATCTTAGGCACGACCACGCAAGGCTAGGCAATGCACGGAAGGCAAGCAAAGAGTAACGGAAGGCAAGGAAGGCAAGGCAAAGCAAGGAAACGCAAGAAAGGCTATGGCAAGGTGAAAAAAGGCTAAGACACGACAACGCAAGGCTAGGCAATGCACGGAAGGCAAGCAAAGAGTAACGGAAGGCAAGGGAAAGCAAGGCAAGGCAAGGGTAACGGAAGGAACGGCACGGTAAGGGGAAACAAGGCTAAGGCACGACAACGCAGGGCTAGGCAAGGAAAGGGTAACGCAAGGGAAGGCACGGTTTGGGGAGGCAAGGCTAATGCACGACAACGCAAGGCTAGGGAATGCACGGAAGGCAAGCAAAGAGTAACGGAAGGCAAGGAAGGCAAGGGAAAGCAAGGCAAGGCAAGGGTAACGGAAGGAACGGCACGGTAAGGGGAAACAAGGCTAAGGCACGACAACGCAGGGCTAGGCAATGCACGGCAAGGGAAGGAAAGGGTAACGCAAGGCAAGGCACTGTAAGGCAAGGCGAGGCTAATGCACGACAACGCACGGCTAGGCAATGCACGGCAAGGGGGGAAAGGGTAACGCAAGGCAAGGCACGGTTAGGCGAGGCAAGGCTAAGGCACGAAAACGCAAGGCTAGGCAATGCACGGAAGGCAAGCAAAGAGTAACGGAAGGCAGGAAATGCAAGGCAAAGCAAGGCAACGCAAGCAAGGCTATGGCAAGGTGAAAAAAGGCTAAGGCACGACAACGCAAGGCTAGGCAATGCACGGAAGGCAAGCAAAGAGTAACGGAATGGAAGGAAGGCAAGGCAAATCAAGGCAAAGCAAGCAAGGCTATGGCAAGGTGAAACAAGGCTAAGGCACCACAACGCACGGCTAGGCAATGCACGGCCAGCCAAGGAAAAGGTAACGCAAGGCAAGGCACTGTGAGGCAAGGCAAGGCTAATGCACGACAGCGCAAGGCTAAGCAATGCACGGAAGGCAAGCAAATAGTAACGGAAACCAAGGAAGGCAAGGGAAAGCAATGCAAGGCAGGGGTAACAGAAGGATCGGCACGGCAAGGGGAAACAAGGCTAAGGCACGACAACACAGGGCTAGGCAATGCAGGGCAAGGCAAGGAAAGGGTAACGCCAGGCAAGGCACGGTCAGGCAAGGCAAGGCTAATGCATGACAAGGCAAGGCTAGGCAGTGCACGGCAAGGCAAGGAAAGGGTAACGCCAGGCAAGGCACGGTCAGGCAAGGCAAGGCTAATGCATGACAAGGCAAGGCTAGGCAGTGCACGGCAAGGCAAGGAAAGGGTAACGCAAGGCAAGGCACTGTCTGGCGAGGCAAGGCTAAGGCACGACAACGCAAGGCTAGGCAATGCACGGAAGGAAAGCAAAGAGTAACGGAAGGCAAGGAAAGCAAGGGAAAGCAAGGCAAGGCAAGGGTAACGGAAGGAACGGCACGGCAAGGGGAAACAAGGCTAAGGCACGACAACACAGGGCTAGGCAATGCAGGGCAAGGCAAGGAAAGGGTAACGCAAGGCAAGGCACGGTTTGGGGAGGCAAGGCTAATGCACGACAACGCAAGGCTAGGCAATGCACGGAAGGCAAGCAAAGAGTAACGGAAGGCAAGGAAGGCAAGGCAAAGCAAGGCAACGCAAGCAAGGCTATGGAAAGGTGAAAAAAGGCTAAGACAGGACAACGCAAGGCTAGGCAATGCACAGAAGGCAAGCAACGAGTAACGGAAGGCAAGGAAGGCAAGGGAAAGCAAGGCAAGGCAAGGGTAACGGCAGGAACGGCACGGTAATGGGAAACAAAGCTAAGGTACGACAATGCAGGGCTAGGCAATGCACGGCAAGGCAAGGAAAGGGTAACGCAAGGCAAGGCACGGTGAGGCAAGACAAGGCAAATGCACGACAACGCACGGCTAGGCAATGCACGGCAAGGCAAGGAAAGGGTACCGCAAGGCAAGGCACGGTCAGGCGAGGCAAGGCTAAGGAACGACAACGCAAGGCTAGGCAATGCACGGAAGGCAAGCAAAGAGTAACGGAAGGCAAGGAAGGCAAGGGAAAGCATGGGAAGGCAATGGTAACAGAAGGAACGGCACGGCAAGGGGAAACAAGGCTATGGCACGACAACGCACGGCTAGGCAATTCACTGCAAGGCAAGGAAAGGGTAACGCAAGGCAAGGCATGGTGAGGCAAGGCAAGGCTGATGCACGACAACGCACGGCTAGGCAATTCACGGCAAGGCAAGGAAAGGGTAACGCAAGGCAAGGCACGGTCAGGCGAGGCAAGGCTAAGGCACCACAACGCAAGGCTAGGCAATGCACGGAAGGCAAGCAAAGAGTAACGGAAGGCAAGGAATGCAAGGGAAAGCAGGGGAAGGCAAGGGTAACGAAAGGAACGGCACGGTAAGGGGAAACAAGGCTAAGGCACGATAACACAGGGCTAGGCAATGCAGGGCAAGGCAAGGTAAGGGTAACGCAAGGCAAGGCACGGTCAGGCGAGGCAAGGCTAAGGCACGACAACGCAAGGCTAGGCAATGCACGGAAGGCAAGCAAAGAGTAACGGAAGGCAAGGAATGCAAAGGAAAGCAGGGGAAGGCAAGGGTAACGAAAGGAACGGCACGGTAAGGGGAAACAAGGCTAAGGCACGACAACACAGGGATAGGCAATGCAGGACAAGGCAAGGAAAGGGTAACGCAAGGCAAGGCACGGTTTGGGGAGGCAAGGCTAATGCACGACAACGCAAGGCTAGGCAATGCACGGAAGTCAAGCAAAGAGTAACGGAAGGCAAGGAAGGCAAGGGAAACCAAGGCAAGGCAAGGGTAACGGAAGGAACGGCACGGCAAGGGGAAACAAGGCTAAGGCACGACAACACACGGCTAGGCAATGCACGGCAAGGGAAGGAAAGGGTAACGCAAGGCAAGGCACGGTGAGGCAAGGCAAGGCTGATGCACGACAACGCACGGCTAGGCAATGCACGGCAAGGCAAGGAAAGGGTAACGCAAGGCAAGGCACGGTCAGGCGAGGCAAGGGTAATGCACGACAACGCAAGGCTACGCAGTGCACGGCTAGGAAATGAAAGAGTAACGGAAGGCAAGGAAGGCAAGGGAAAGCAAGGCAAGGCAATGGTAACGGAAGGAACGGCACGGCAAGGGGAAACAAGGCTAAGGCACGACAACGCACGGCTAGGCAATGCACGGCAAGGCAAGGAAAGGGTAACGCAAGGCAAGGCACGGTGAGGCAAGGCAAGGCTAATGCACGACAACGCACGGCTAGGCAATGCACGGAAGGCAAGCAAAGAGTAACGGAAGGCAAGGAATGCAAAGGAAAGCAGGGGAAGGCAAGGGTAACGAAAGGAACGGCCCGGTAAGGGGAAACAAGGATAAGGCACGACAACACAGGGCTAGGCAATGCACGGAAGGCAAGCAAAGAGTAACGGAAGGAACGAAAGGCAAGCGAAAGCAAGGCAAGGCAAGGGTAACGGCAGGAACGGCACAGCAAGGGGAAACAAGGCTAAGGAACGGCAACGCACGGCTAGGCAATGCACGGCCAGGCAAGGAAAGGGTAACGCAAGGCAAGGCACGGTAAGGCAAGACAAGGCTAATGCACGACAACGCACGGCTAGGCAATGCACGGCAAGGCAAGGAAAGGGTAACGCAAGGCATGGCACGGTCAGGCGAGGCAAGGCTAAGGCACGACAACGCAAGGCTAGGCAATGCACGGAAGGCAAGCAAAGAGTAACGGAAGGCAAGGAAGGCAAGGGAAACCAAGGCAAGGCAAGGGTAACGGAAGGAACGGCACGGCAAGGGGAAACAAGGCTAAGGCACGGCAACGCACGGCTAGGCAATGCACGGCAAGGCAAGGAAAGGGTAACGCAAGGCAAGGCACGGTGAGGCAAGGCAAGGCTGATGCACGACAACGCAAGGCTAGGCAATGCACGTCAAGGCAAGGAAAGGGTAACGCAAGGCAAGGCACGGTCAGGCGAGGCAAGGGTAATGCACGACAACCCAAGGCTACGCAGTGCACGGCTAGGAAATGAAAGAGTAACGGAAGGCAAGGGAAAGCAAGGCAAGGCAATGGTAACGGAAGGAACGGCACGGCAAGGGGAAACAAGGCTAAGGCAGGACAACGCACGGCTAGGCAATGCACGGCAAGGCAAGGAAAGGGTAACGCAAGGCAAGGCACGGTGAGGCAAGGCAAGGCTAATGCACGACAACGCACGGCTAGGCAATGCCCGGAAGGCAAGCAAAGAGTAACGGAAGGCAAGGAAGGCAAAGGAAAGCAGGGGAAGGCAAGGGTAACGAAAGGAACGGCACGGTAAGGGGAAACAAGGCTAAGGCACGACAACACAGGGCTAGGCAATGCACGGAAGGCAAGCAAAGAGTAATGGAAGGAAAGGAAGGCAAGGTAAAGCAAGGCAAGGCAAGGGTAACGGAAGGAACGGCACGGCAAGGGGAAACAAGGATAAGGCACGACAACGCACGGCTAGGCAATGCACGGCAAGGCAAGGAAAGGGTAACGCAAGGCAAGGCACGGTGAGGCAAGGCAAGGCTAATGCACGACAACGCACGGCTAGGCAATTCACGGCAAGGCAAGGAAAGGGTAACGCAAGGCAAGGCACGGTTTGGGGAGGCAAGGCTAATGCACGACAACGCAAGGCTAGGCAGTGCACGGCTAGGCAAGGAAAGAGTATCGGAAGGAAAGGAAGGCAAGGCAAAGCAAGGCAAGAAAAGTGTAACAAAAGGCAAGGCACGGCAAGGGGAAACAAGGCTAAGGAACGGCAACGCACGGCTAGGCAATGCACGGCCAGGCAAGGAAAGGGTAACGCAAGGCAAGGCACGGTCAGGCGAGGCAAGGCTAATGCACGACAACGCAAGGCTAGGCAATGCACGGAAGGCAAGCAAAGAGTAACGGAAGGCAAGGAAGGCAAGGGAAACCAAGGCAAGGCAAGAATAACGGAAGGGACGGCTCGGCAAGGGGAAAGAAGGCTAAGGCACGGCAACGCAGGGCTAGGCAATGCACGGCAAGGCAAGGAAAGGGTAACGCAAGGCAAGGCACTGTCAGGCGAGGCAAAGCTAATGCACGACATCGCAAGGCTAGGCAGTGCACGGCTAGGCAAGGAAAGAGTAACGGAAGGAAAGGAAGGCAAGGCAAAGCAAGGCAAGGCAAGTGTAACAGAAGGCACGGCACGGCAAGGGGAAACAAGGCTAAGGCACGGCAACGCAAGGCAAAGCAATGCACGGGCAGGCAAGGAAAGGGTAACGCAAGGCAAGGCACGGTAAGGCAAGGCGAGGCTAATGCACGACAACGCACAGCTAGGAAATGCACGGCAAGGCAAGGAAAGGGTAACGCCATGCAAGGCACGGTTACGCGAGGCAAGGCTAAGGCACGACAACGCAAGGCTAGGCAATGCACGGAAGGCAAGCAAAGAGTAACGGAAGGCAAGGAATGCAAGGCAAAGCAAGGAAACGCAAACAAGGCTATGGCAAGGTGAAAAAAGGCTAAGGCACGACAACGCAAGCCTAGGCAATGCACGGAAGGCAAGCAAAGAGTAAGGGAATGGAAGGAAGGCAAGGCAAAGTAAGGCAAAGCAAGCAAGGCTATGGCAAGGTGAAACAAGGCTAAGGCACCACAACGCACGGCTAGGCAATGCACGGCCAGCCAAGGAAAAGGTAACGCAAGGCAAGGCACTGTGAGGCAAGGCAAGGCTAATGCACGACAGCGCAAGTCTAGGCAATGCACGGAAGGCAAGCAAAGAGTAATGGAAACCAAGGAAGTCAAGGGAAATCAAGGCAAGGCAAGGGTAAGGGAAGGAACGGCACGGCAAGGGGAAACAAGGCTAAGGCACGACAACGCACGGCTAGGTAATGCACGGCAAGGCAAGGAAAGGGTAACGCCAGGCAAGGCACGGTCAGGCAAGGCAAGGCTAATGCACGACAAGGCAAGGCTAGGCAGTGTACGGCAAGGCAAGGAAAGGGTAACGCAAGGCAAGGCACTGTCAGGCGAGGGAAGGGCAAGGCACGACAACGCAAGGCTAGGCAATGCACGGAAGGAAAGCAAAGAGTAACGGAAGGCAAGGAAAGCAAGGGAAAGCAAGGCAAGGCAAGGGTAACGGAAGGAACGGCACGGCAAGGGGAAACAAGGCTAAGGCAGGACAACGCACGGCTAGGCAATGCACTGCAAGGCAAGGAAAGGGTAACGCAAGGCAAGGCACGGTGAGGCAAGGTAAGGCTGATGCACGACAACGCACGGCTAGGCAATGCACGGAACGCAAGCAAAGAGTAACGGAAGGCAAGGAATTCAAAGGAAAGCAGGGGAAGGCAAGGGTAACGAAAGGAACGGCACGGTAAGGGGAAACAAGGCTAAGGCACGACAACGCAGAGCTAGGCAATGCACGGAAGGCAAGCAAAGAGTAACGGAAGTCAAGGAAGGCAAGGGAAACCAAGGCAAGGCAAGGGTAACGGAAGGAACGGCTCGGCAAGGGGAAACAAGGCTAAGGCACGGCAACGCAGGGCTAGGCAATGCACGGCAAGGCAAGGAAAGGGTAACGCAAGGCAAGGCTCTGTCAGGCGAGGCAAAGCAAATGCACGACATCGCAAGGCTAGGCAGTGCACGGCTAGGCAAGGAAAAAGTAACGGAAGCAAAGGAAGGCAAGGCAAAGCATGGCAAAGCAAGTGTAACAACAGGCACGGCACGGCAAGGGGAAACAAGGCTAAGGCACGACAACGCAAGGCTAGGCAATGCACGGAAGGCAAGCAAAGAGTAACGGAAGGCAAGGAATGCAAAGGAAAGTAGGGGAAGGCAAGGGTACCGAAAGGAACGTCACGGTAAGGGGAAACAAGGCTAAGGCACGACAACACAGGGCTAGGTAATGCAGGGCAAGGCAAGGAAAGGGTAACGCAAGGCAAGGCACGGGTTGGGGAGGCAAGGCTAATGCACGACAACGCAAGGCTAGGCAATGCACGGAAGGCAAGCAAAGAGTAACGGAAGGCAAGGAAGGCAAGGGAAAGCAAGGCAAGGCAAGGGTAAGGGAAGGAACGGCACGGCAAGGGGAAACACGGCTAAGGCACGGCAACGCACGGCTAGGCAATGCACGGCAAGGCAAGGAAAGGGTAACGCAAGGCAAGGCACGGTCAGTCGAGGCAAGGCTAAGGCACGACAACGCAAGGCTAGGCAATGCACGGAAGGCAAGCAAGGAGTAACGGAAGGCAAGGAAGGCAAGGGAAAGCAAGGCAAGGCAAGGGTAACGGAAGGAACAGCACGGTAAGGGGAAACAAAGCTAAGGCACGACAATGCAGGGCTAGGCAATGCACGGCAAGGCAAGGAAAGGGTAACGCAAGGCAAGGCACGGTGACGCAAGACAAGGCAAATGCACGACAACGCACAGCTAGGCAATGCACGGCAAGGCAAGGAAAGGGTACCGCAAGGCAAGGCACGGTCAGGCGAGGCAAGGCTAAGGCACGACAACGCAAGGCTAGGCAATAGACAGAAGGCAAGCAAAGAGTAACGGAACGCAAGGAACGCAAGGGAAACCAAGGCAAGGGAAGGGTAACGGAAGGAATGGCTCGGAAAGGGGAAACAAGGCTAAGGCACGGCAACGCAGGGCTAGGCAATGCACGGCAAGGCAAGGAAAGTTTAACGCAAGGCAATTCACTGTCAGGCGAGGCAAAACTAGTCCACGACATCGCAAGGCTAGGCAGTGCACGGCTAGGCAAGGAAAGAGTAGCGGAAGGTAAGGAAAGCCAGGCAAAGCATGGCAAGGCAAGTGTAACAACAGGCACGGCACGGCAAGGGGAAACAAGGCTAAGGCACGACAACGCAAGGCTAGGCAATGCACGGAAGGCAAGCAAAGAGTAACGGAAGGCAAGGAATGCAAAGGAAAGCAGGGGAAGGCAAGGGTAACGAAAGGAACCGCACGATAAGGGGAAACTAGGCTAAGGCACGACAACACGCTGCTAGGCAATGCAGGGCAAGGCAAGGAAAGGGTAACGCAAGGCAAGGCACGGTTTGGGGAAACAAGGCTAATGCACGACAACGCAAGGCTAGGCAATGCACGGAAGGCAAGCAAAGAGTAACGGAAGGCAAGGAAGGCAAGGGAAAGCAAGGCAAGGCAAGGGTAACGGAAGGAACGGCACGGCAAGGGGAAACACGGCTAAGGCACGGCAACGCACGGCTAGGCAATGCACGGCAAGGCAAGGAAAGGGTAACGCAAGGCAAGGCACGGTCAGGCGAGGCAAGGCTAAGGCACGACAACGCAAGGCTAGGCAATGCACGGAAGGCAAGCAAAGAGTAACGGAAGGCAAGGAGGGCAAGGGAAAGCAGGGGAAGGCAAGGGTAAAGGAAGAAACGGCACGGTAAGGGCAAACAAGCCTAAGGCACGACAACGCAGGGCTAGGCAATGCACGGCAAGTCAAGGAAAGGGTAACGCAAGGCAAGGCACGGTCAGGCGAGGCAAGGGTAATGCACGACAACGCAAGGCTAGGCAATGCACGGCAAGGCAAGGAAAGAGTAACGGAAGGAAAGGAAGGCAAGGCAAAGCCAGGCAAGGCAAGTGTAACAAAAGGCACGGCACGGCAAGGGGAAACAAGGCTAAGGCACGGCAACGCAAGGCTAAGCAATGCACGGCCAGGCAAGGAAAGGGTAACGCAAGGAACGGCACGGTAAGGCAAGGCAAGGCTAATGCACGACAACGCACGGCTAGGCAATGCACGGCAAGGCAAGGAAAGGGTAACGCAAGGCAAGGCACGGTCAGGTGAGGCAAGGCTAAGGCACGACAACGCACGGCTAGGCAATGCACGGAAGGCAAGCAAAGAGTAACGGAAGGCAAGGAATGCAAGGCAAAGCAAGGCAACGCCAACAAGGCTATGGCAAGGTGAAAAAAGGCTAAGGCACGACAACGCAAGCCTAGGCAATGCAGGGAAGGCAAGCAAAGAGTAACGGAATGGAAGGAAAGCAAGGCAAAGCAAGGCAAAGCAAGCAAGGCTATGGCAAGGTGAAACAAGGCTAAGGCACCACAACGCACGGCTAGGCAATGCACGGCCAGCCAAGGAAAAGGTAACGCAAGGCAAGGCACTGTGAGGCAAGGCAAGGCTAATGCACGACAGCGCAAGGCTAGGCAATTCACGGAAGGCAAGCAAAGAGTAACGGAAGGCAAGGAAGGCAAGGGAAAGCAAGGCAAGGCAAGGGTAACGGAAGGAACGGCACAGTAAGGGGAAACAAGGCTAAGGCACGACAACGCACGGCTAGGCAATGCACGGCAAGGCAAGGAAATGGTAACGCAAGGCAAGGCACGGTTTGGGGAGGCAAGGCTAATGTACGACAACGCAAGGCTAGGCACGGTGAGGCAAGGCAAGGCACGGCAAGGCAAGGAAAGGGTAACGCAAGGCAAGGCATGGTCAGGCGAAGCAAGGCTAAGGCACGACAACGCAAGGCTAGGCAATGCACGGAAGGCAAGCAAAGAGTAACGGAAGGCAAGGAAGGCAAGGGAAAGCAAGGCAAGGCAAGGGTAACCGAAGGAACGGCACGACAAGGGGAAACAAGGCTAAGACACGACAATGCACGGCTAGGCAAGGCACGGCAAGGCAAGGAAAGGGTAACGCAAGGCAAGGCACGGTCAGGGGAGGCAAGGCTAAGGCACGACAACGCAAGGCTAGGCAATTCACGGCAAGGCAAGGAAAGGGTAACGCAAGGCAAGGCACGGTCAGGCGAGGCAAGGCTAAGGCACGACAACGCAAGGCTAGGCAATGCACGGAAGGCAAGCAAAGAGTAACGGAAGGCAAGGAAGGCTAGGGAAAGGAGGGGAAGGCAATGGTAACGGAAGGAACGGCACGGTAAGGGCAAACAAGACTAAGGCACGACAACACAGGGCTAGGCAATGCAGGGCAAGGCAAGGAAATGGTAACGCAAGGCAAGGCACGGTTTGGGGAGGCAAGGCTAATGCACGACAACGCAAGGCTAGGCAGTGCACGGCTAGGCAAGGAAAGAGTAACGGAAGGAAAGGAAGGCAAGGCAAAGCAAGGCAACGCAAGTGTAACAAAAGGCAAGGCACGGCAAGGGGAAACAAGGCTAAGGAACGGCAACGCACGGCTATGCAATGCACGGCCAGCAAGGAAAGGGTAACGCAAGGCAAGGCACGGTAAGGCAAGACAAGGCTAATGCACGACAACGCAGGGCTAGGCAATGCAGGGCAAGGCAAGGAAAGGGTAACGCAAGGCAAGGCACGGTTTGGGGAGGCAAGGGTAATGCACGACAACGCAAGGCTAGGCAATGCACGGAAGGCAAGCAAAGAGTAACGGAAGGCAAGGAAGGCAAGGCAAAGCAAGGCAACGCAAGCAAGGCTATGGCAAGGTGAAAAAAGGCTAAGACACGACAACGCAAGGCTAGGTAATGCACGGAAGGCAAGCAAAGAGTAACGGAAGGCAAGGAAAGCAAGGCAAAGCAAGGCAACGCAAGCAAGGCTATGGCAAGGTGAAAAAAGGCTAAGGCACGACAGCGCAAGGTTAGGCAATGCACGGAAGGTAAGCAAAGAGTAACGGAAGGCAAGGAAGGCAAGGGAAAGCAAGGCAAGGCAAGTGTAACCAAAGGCACGGCACGGCAAGGGGAAACAAGGCTAAGGCACGGCAACGCAAGGCTAGGCAATGCACGGCAAGGCAAGGAAAGGGTAACGCAAGGCAAGGCACGGTGACGCAAGACAAGGCAAATGCACGACAACGCACAGCTAGGCAATGCACGGCAAGGCAAGGAAAGGGTACCGCAAGGCAAGGCACGGTCAGGCGAGGCAAGGCTAAGGCACGACAACGCAAGGCTAGGCAATGCACAGAAGGCAAGCAAAGAGTAACGGAACGCAAGGAACGCAAGGGAAACCAAGGCAAGGGCAGGATAACGGAAGGAATGGCTCGGCAAGGGGAAACAAGGCTAAGGCACGGCAACGCAGGGCTAGGCAATGCACGGCAAGGCAAGGAAAGGGTAACGCAAGGCAAGGCACTGTCAGGCGAGGCAAGGCTAATGCACGACATCGCAAGGCTAGGCAGTGCACGGCTAGGCAAGGAAAGAGTAGCGGAAGGAAAGGAAAGCAAGGCAAAGCATGGCAAGGCAAGTGTAACAACAGGCACGGCACGGCAAGGGGAAACAAGGCTAAGGCACGACAACGCAAGGCTAGGCAATTCACGGAAGGCAAGCAAAGAGTAACGGAAGGCAAGGAAGGCAAGGGAAAGCAGGGGAAGGCAAGGGTAACGGAAGAAACGACACGGTAAGGGGAAACAAGGCTAAGGCACGACAACGCAGGGCTAGGCAATGCACGGCAAGTCAAGGAAAGGGTAACGCAAGGCAAGGCACGGTCAGGCGAGGCAAGGGTAATGCACGACAACGCAAGGCTACGCAGTGCACGGCTAGGAAATGAAAGAGTAACGGAAGGAAAGGAAGGCAAGGCAAAGCAAGGCAAGGCAAGTGTAACAAAAGGCACGGCACGGCAAGGGGAAACAAGGCTAAGGCACGGCAACGCAAGGCTAAGCAATGCACGGCCAGGCAAGGAAAGGGTAACGCAAGGCAAGGCACGGTAAGGCAAGGCGAGGCAAATGCACGACAACGCAAGGCTAGGCAATGCACGGAAGGCAAACAAAGAGTAACGGAAGGCAAGGAAGGCAAGGCAAAGCAAGGCAACGCAAGCAAGGCTATGGCAAGGTGAAACAAGGCTAAGGCACCACAACGCACGGCTAGGCAATGCACGGCCAGCCAAGGAAAAGGTAACGCTAGGCAAGGCACTGTGAGGCAAGGCAAGGCTAATGCACGACAGCGCAAGGCTAGGCAATGCACGGAAGGCAAGCAAAGAGTAACGGAAACCAAGGAATGCAAGGGAAATCAAGGCAAGGCAAGGGTAACGGAAGGAACGGCACAGCAAGGGGAAACAAGGCTAAGGCACGGCAACGCACGGCTAGGCAATGCAGGGCAAGGCAAGGAAATGGTAACGCAAGGTAAGGCCCTGTTTGGGGAGGCAAGGCTAATGCACGACAACGCAAGGCTAGGCAGTGCACGGCTAGGCAAGGAAAGAGTAACGGAAGGAAAGGAAGGCAAGGCAAAGCAAGGCAAGGCTAGTGTAACAAAAGAAAAGGCACGGCAAGGGGAAACAAGGCTAAGGAACGGAAACGCACGGCTAGGCAATGCACGACCAGGCAAGGAAAGGGTAACGCCAGGCAAGGCACGGTCAGGCAAGGCAAGGCTAATGCACGACAAGGCAAGGCTAGGCAGTGCACGGCAAGGCAAGGAAAGGGTAACGCAAGGCAAGGCACTGTCAGGCGAGGCAAGGCTAAGGCACGACAACGCAAGGCTAGGCAATGCACGGAAGGAGAGCAAAGAGTAACGGAAGGCAAGGAAAGCAAGGGAAAGCAAGGCAAGGCAAGGGTAACGGAAGGAACGGCACGGCAAGGGGAAACAAGGCTAAGACACGACAACACAGGGCTAGGCAATGCAGGGCAAGGCAAGGAAAGGGTAACGCAAGGCAAGGCACGGTTTGGGGAGGCAAGGCTAATGCACGACAACGCAAGGCTAGGCAATTCACGGCAAGGCAAGGAAAGGGTAACGCAAGGCAAGGCACGGTCAGGCGAGGCAAGGCTAAGGCACGACAACGCAAGGCTAGGCAGTGCACGGCAAGGCAAGGAAAGGGTAACGCAAGGCAAGGCACTGTCAGGCGAGGCAAGGCTAAGGCACGACAACGCAAGGCTAGGCAATGCACGGAAGGCAAGCAAAGAGTAACGGAAGGCAAGGAAGGCAAGGGAAAGCAAGGCAAGGCAAGGGTAACGGAAGGAACGGCACGGCAAGGGGAAACAAGGCTAAGACACGACAATGCACGGTTAGGCAAGGCACGGCAAGGCAAGGAAAGGGTAACGCAAGGCAAGGCACGGTTTGGGGAGGCAAGGCTAATGCACGACAACGCAAGGCTAGGCAATTCACGGCAAGGCAAGGAAAGGGTAACGCAAGGCAAGGCACGGTCAGGCGAGGCAAGGCTAAGGCACGACAACGCAAGACTAGGCAATGCACGGAAGGCAAGCAAAGAGTAACGGAAGGCAAGGAAGGCAAGGCAAAGCAAGGCAACGCAAGCAAGGCTATGGCAAGGTGAAAAAAGTCTAAGACACGACAACGCAAGGCTAGGCAATGCACGGAAGGCAAGCAAAGAGTAACGGAAGGCCAGGAATGCAAGGCAAAGTAAGGCAACGCAAGCAAGGCTATGGCAAGGTGAAAAAAGGCTAAGGCACGACAACGCAAGGCTAGGCAATGCACGGAAGGCAAGCAAAGAGTAACGGAATGGAAGGAAGGCAAGGCAAAGCAAGGCAAAGCAAGCAAGGCTATGGCAAGGTGAAACAAGGCTAAGGCACCACAACGCACGGCTAGGCAATGCACGGCCAGCCAAGGAAAAGGTAACGCAAGGCAAGGCACTGTGAGGCAAGGCAAGGCTAATGCACGACAGCGCAAGGCTAGGCAATGCACGGAAGGCTGGCAAAGAGTAACGGAAACCAAGGAAGGCAAGGGAAAGCAAGGCAAGGCAAGGGTAACGGAAGGAACGGCACGGCAAGGGGAAACACGGCTAAGGCACGACAACGCACGGCTAGGCAATGCACGGCAAGGCAAGGCAAGGGTAACACCATGCAAGGCACGGTCAGGCAAGGCAAGACTAATACACGACAAGGCAAGTCTAGGCAGTGCACGGCAAGGCAAGGAAAGGGTAACGCAAGGCAAGGCACTGTCAGGCGAGGCAAGGCTAAGGCACGACAACGCAAGGCTAGGCAATGCACGGAAGGCAAGCAAAGAGTAACGGAAGGCAAGGAAGGCAAGGCAAAGCAAGGCAACGCAAGCAAGGCTATGGCAAGGTGAAAAAAGGCTGAGGCACGACCACGCAAGGTTAGGCAATGCACGGAAGGCAAGCAAAGAGTAACGGAAGGCAAGGAAGGCAAGGGAAACCAAGGCAAGGCAAGGGTAACGGAAGGTTTGGCTCGGCAAGGGGAAACAAGGCTAAGGCACGGCAACGCAGGGCTAGGCAATGCACGGCAAGGCAAGGAAAGGGTAACGCAAGGCAAGGCACTGTCAGGCGAGGCAAAACTAATGCACGACATCGCAAGGCTCGGCAGTGCACGGCTAGGCAAGGAAAGAGTAACGGAAGGAAAGGAAGGCAAGTCAAAGCATGGCAAGGCAAGTGTAACAATAGGCACGGCACGGCAAGGGGAAACAAGGCTAAGGCACGACAACGCAAGGCTAGGCAATGCACGGAAGGCAAACAAAGAGTAACGGAAGGCCAGGAAGGCAAGGGAAAGCAAGGCAAGGCAAGGGTAACCAAAGGCACGGCACGGCAAGGGGAAACAAGGCTAAGGCACCACAACGCACGGCTAGGCAATGCACGGCCACCCAAGGAAGAGGTAACGCAAGGCAAGGCACTGTGAGGCAAGGCAAGGCTAATGCACGACAGCGCAAGGCTAGGCAATGCACGGAAGGCAAGCAAAGAGTAACGGAAACCAAGGAATGCAAGGGAAATCAAGGCAAGGCAAGGGTAACGGAAGGAACGGCACAGCAAGGGGAAACAAGGCTAAGGCACGGCAAAGCACGGCTAGGCAATGCAGGGCAAGGCACGGAAATGGTAACGCAAGGTAAGGCCCTGTTTGGGGAGGCAAGGCTAATGCACGACAACGCAAGGCTAGGCAGTGCACGGCTAGGCAAGGAAAGAGTAACGGAAGGAAAGGAAGGCAAGGCAAAGCAAGGCAAGGCTAGTGTAACAAAAGGCAAGGCACGGCAAGGGGAAACAAGGCTAAGGAACGGAAACGCACGGCTAAGCAATGCACGACCAGGCAAGGAAAGGGTAACGCCAGGCAAGGCACGGTCAGGCAAGGCAAGGCTAATGCACGACAAGGCAAGGCTAGGCAGTGCACGGCAAGGCAAGGAAAGGGTAACGCAAGGCAAGGCACTGTCAGGCGAGGCAAGGCTAAGGCACGACAACGCAAGGCTAGGCAATGCACGGAAGGAGAGCAAAGAGTAACGGAAGGCAAGGAAAGCAAGGGAAAGCAAGGCAAGGCAAGGGTAACGGAAGGAACGGCACGGCAAGGGGAAACAAGGCTAAGACACGACAACACAGGGCTAGGCAATGCAGGGCAAGGCAAGGAAAGGGTAACGCAAGGCAAGGCACGGTTTGGGGAGGCAAGGCTAATGCACGACAACGCAAGGCTAGGTAATTCACGGCAAGGCAAGGAAAGGGTAACGCAAGGCAAGGCACGGTCAGGCGAGGCAAGGCTAAGGCACGACAACGCAAGGCTAGGCAATGCACGGAAGGCAAGCAAAGAGTAACGGAAGGCAAGGAAGGCAAGGCAAAGCAAGGCAACGCAAGCAAGGCTATGGCAAGGTGAAAAAAGTCTAAGACACGACAACGCAAGGCTAGGCAATGCACGGAAGGCAAGCAAAGAGTAACGGAAACCAAGGAAGGCAAGGGAAAGCAAGGCAAGGCAAGAGTAACCAAAGGCATGGCCACGGCAAGGGGAAACAAGGCTAAGGCACGGCAACGCAAGGCTAGGCAATGCACGGCAAGGCAAAGAAAGGGTAACGCAAGGCAAGGCACGGTTAGGCGAGGCATGGCTAAGGCTCGACAACGCAAGGCTAGGCAATGCACGGAAGGCAAGCAAAGAGTAACGGAAGGCAAGGAATGCAACGCAAAGCAAGCCAACGCAAACAAAGCTATGGCAAGGTGAAAAAAGGCTCAGGCACGACAACGCAAGGCTAGGCAATGCACGGAAGGCAAGCAAAGAGTAACGGAATGGAAGGAAGGCAAGGCAAAGCAAGGCAAAGCAAGCAAGGCTATGGCAAGGTGAAACAAGGCTAAGGCACCACAACGCACGGCTAGGCAATGCACGGCCAGCCAAGGAAAAGGTAACGCAAGGCAAGGCACTGTGAGGCAAGGCAAGTCTAATGCACGACAGCGCAAGGCTAGGCAATTCACGGAAGGCTGGCAAAGAGTAACGGAAACCAAGGAAGGCAAGGGAAAGCAAGGCAAGGCAAGGGTAACGGAAGGAACGGCACGGCAAGGGGAAACAAGGCTAAGGCACGGCAACGCACGGCTAGGCAATGCACGGCAAGGCAAGGAAAGGGTAACGCTAGGCAAGGCACGTCAGGCAAGACAATGCTAATGCACGACAAGGCAAGGCTAGGCAGTGCACGGCAAGGCAAGGAAAGGGTAACGCAAGGCAAGGCACTGTCAGGCGAGGCAAGGCTAAGGCACGACAACGCAAGGCTAGGCAATGCACGGAAGGAAAGCAAAGAGTAACGGAAGGCAAGGAAAGCAAGGGAAAGCAAGGCAAGGCAAGGCAAGGGTTACTGAAGGAACGGCACGGCAAGGGGAAACAAGGCTAAGGCACGACAACGCACGGATAGGCAATGCACGGCAAGGCAAGGCAAGGGTAACACCAGGCAAGGCACGGTCAGGCAAGGCAAGGCTAATGCACGACAAGGCAAGGCTAGGCAGTGCACAGCAAGGCAAGGAAAGGGTAACGCAAGGCAAGCCACTGTCAGGCGAGGCAAGGCTAAGGCACGACAACGCAAGGCTTGGCAATGCACGGAAGGAAAGCAAAGAGTAACGGAAGGCAAGGAAAGCAAGGGAAAGCAAGGCAAGGCAAGGATAACGGAAGGAACGGCACGGCAAGGGGAAACAAGGCTAAGGCACGACAACACAGGGCTAGGCAATGCACGGAAGGGAAGCAAAGAGTAACGGAAGGCAAGGAATGCAAGGCAAAGCAAGGCAACGCAAGCAAGGCTATGGCAAGGTGAAAAAAGGCTGAGGCACGACCACGCAAGCCTAGGCAATGCACGGAAGGCAAGCAAAGAGTAACGGAAGGCAAGGAAGGCAAGGCAAAGCAAGGCAACGCAAGCAAGGCTATGGCAAGTTGAAAAAAGGCTAAGACACGACAACGCAAGGCTAGGCAATGCACGGAAGGCAAGCAAAGAGTAACGGAACGCAAGGAAGGCAAGGGAAACCAAGGCAAGGCAAGGGTAACGGAAGGTTTGGCTCGGCAAGGGGAAACAAGGCTAAGGCACGGCAACGCAGGGCTAGCCAATGCACGGCAAGGAAAGGAAAGGGTAAAGCAAGGCAAGGCACCGTTACGCGAGGCAAGGCTAAGGCACGACAACGCAAGGCTAGGCAATGCACGGAAGGCAAGCAAAGAGTAACGGAAGGCAAGGAAGGCAAGGGAAAGCAAGGCAAGGCAAGGGTAACGGAAGGAACGGCACGGCAAGGGGAAACAAGGCTAAGGCACGGCAACGCACGGCTAGGCAATGCACGGCCAGGCAAGGAAAGGGTAACGCAAGGCAAGGCACGGTAAGGCAAGACAAGGCTAATGCACGACAACGCACGGCTAGGCAATGCACGGCCAGGCAAGGAAAGGGTAACGCAAGGCAAGGCACGGTGAGGCAAGGCAAGGCAAATGCACGACAACGCACGGCTAGGCAATGCACGGCAAGGCAAGGAATGGGTAACGCAAGGCAAGGCACGGTCAGGCGAGGCAAGGCTAAGGCACGACAACGCAAGGCTAGGCAATGCACGGAAGGCAAGCAAAGAGGAACGGAAGGCAAGGAAAGCTAGGGAAAGCAGGGAAAGGCAAAGGTAACGGAAGGAACGGCACGGTAAGGGCAAACAAGACTAAGGCACGACAACACAGGGCTAGGCAATGCACGGCAAGGCAAGGAAATGGTAACGCAAGGCAAGGCACGGTTTGGGGAGGCAAAGCTAATGCACGACAACGCAAGGCTAGGCAGTGCACGGCTAGGCAAGGAAAGAGTAACGGAAGGAAAGGAAGGCAAGGCAAAGCAAGGGAAGGCAAGTGTAACAAAAGGCAAGGCACGGCAAGGGGAAACAAGGCTAAGGAACGGCAACGCACGGCTACGCAATGCACGGCCAGGCAAGGAAAGGGTAACGCAAGGCAAGGCACGGTAAGGCAAGACAAGGCTAATGCACGACAACGCACGGCTAGGCAATGCACGGCCAGGCAAGGAAAGGGTAACGCAAGGCAAGGCACGGTGAGGCAAGGCAAGGCAAATGCACGACAACGCACGGCTAGGCAATGCACGGCAAGGCAAGGAAAGGGTAACGCAAGGCAAGGCACGGTCAGGCGAGGCAAGGCTACGGGACGACAACGCAAGGCTAGGCAATGCACGGAAGGCAAGCAAAGAGTAACGGAAGGCAAGGAAGGCAAGGGAAAGCAGGTGAAGGCAAGGGTAACGAAAGGAACGGCACGGTAAGGGGAAACAAGGCTAAGGCACGACAAAACAGGGCTAGGCAATGCAGGGCAAGGCAAGGAAAGGGTAACCCAAGGCAAGTCACGGTTTGGGGAGGAAGGCGAATGCACGACAACGCAAGGCTAGGCAATGCACAGAAGGCAAGCAAAGAGTAACGGAAGGCAAGGAAGGCAAGGGAAAGCAAGGCAAGGCAAGGGTAACAGAAGGAACGGCACGGCAAGGGGAAACAAGGCTAAGGCACTGCAACGCACGGCTAGGCAATGCACGGCAAGGCAAGGAAAGGGTAACGCAAGGCAAGGCACGGTGAGGCAAGGCAAGGCTGATGCACGACAACGCACGGCTAGGCAATGCACGGCAAGGCAAGGAAAGGGTAACGCAAGGCATTGCACGGTCAGGCGAGGCAAGGCTAAGGCACGACAACGCAAGGCTAGGCAATGCACGGCAAGGAAGGAAAGGGTAACGCAAGGCAAGGCACGGTAAGGCGCGGCAAGGCTAAGGCACGACAACGCAAGGCTAGGCAATAAACGGAAGGCAAGCAAAGAGTAACGGAAGGCAAGGAAGGCAAGGGAAAGCAGGGGAAGGCAAGGGTAACGGAAGGAACGGCACGGTAAGGGGAAATAAGGCTAAGGCACGACAACGCAGGGCTAGCCAATGCACGGCAAGGAAAGGAAAGGGTAACGCAAAGCAAGGCACCGTTACGCGAGGCAAGGCTAGGGCACGACAACGCAAGGCTAGGCAATGCACGGAAGGCAAGCAAAGAGTAACGGAAGGCCAGGAAGGCAAGGGAAAGCAAGGCAAGGTAAGTGTAACGCAAGGCAAGGCACGGTGAGGCAAGGCAAGGCTGATGCACGACAACGCACGGCTAGGCAATGCACGGAAGGCAAGCAAAGAGGAACGGAAGGCAAGGAAGGCTAGGGAAAGCAGGGAAAGGCAAGGGTAACGGAAGGAACGGCACGGTAAGGGCAAACAAGACTAAGGCACGACAACACAGGGCTAGGCAATGCAGGGCAAGGCAAGGAAATGGTAACGCAAGGCAAGGCACGGTTTGGGGAGGCAAAGCTAATGCACGACAACGCAAGGCTAGGCAGTGCACGGCTAGGCAAGGAAAGAGTAACGGAAGGCAAGGAAGGCAAGGGAAAGCAAGGGAAGGCAAGCGTAACAAAAGGCAAGGCACGGCAAGGGGAAACAAGGCTAAGGAACGGCAACGCACGGCTACGCAATGCACGGCAAGGCAAGGAAAGGGTAACGGAAGGAACGGCACGGCAAGGGGAAACAAGGCTAAGGCACGACAATGCACGGCTAGGCCATGCACGGCCAGGCAAGGAAAGGGTAACGCAAGGCAAGGAACGGTGAGGCAAGGCAAGGCAAATGCACGACAACGCACGGCTAGGCAATGCACGGCAAGGCAAGGAAAGGGTAACGCAAGGCAAGGCACGGTCAGGCGAGGCAAGGCTAAGGCACGACAACGCAAGGCTAGGCAATGAACGGAAGGCAAGCAAAGAGTAACGGAAGGCAAGGAAGGCAAGGGAAAGCAAGGGAAGGCAAGGGCAACGAAAGGAACGGCACGGTAAGGGGAAACAAAGCTAAGGCACGACAATGCAGGGCAAGGCAATGCACGGCAAGGCAAGGAAAGGGTAACGCAAGGCAAGGCACGGTAAGGCGCGGCAAGGCTAAGGCACGACAACGCAAGGCTAGGCAATAAACGGAAGGCAAGCAAAGAGTAACGGAAGGCAAGGAAGGCAAGGGAAAGCAGGGGAAGGCAAGGGTAACGGAAGGAACGGCACGGTAAGGGGAAACAAGGCTAAGGCACGACAACGCAGGGCTAGCCAATGCACGGCAAGGAAAGGAAAGGGTAAAGCAAGGCAAGGCACCGTTACGCGAGGCAAGGCTAAGGCACGACAACGGAAGGCAAGGCAATGCACGGAAGGCAAGCAAAGAGTAACGGAAGGCAAGGAAGGCAAGGGAAAGCAAGGCAAGGCAAGGGTAACGGAAGGAACGGCACGGCAAGGGGAAACAAGGCTAAGGCACGGTAACGCACGGCTAGGCAATGCACGGCCAGGCAAGGAAAGGGTAACGCAAGGCAAGGCACGGTAAGGCAAGGCAAGGCTAATGCACGACAACGCACGGCTAGGCAATGCACGGCCAGGCAAGGAAAGGGTAACGCAAGGCAAGGCACGGTGAGGCAAGGCAAGGCAAATGCACGACAACGCACGGCTAGGCAATGCACGGCAAGGCAAGGAAAGGGTAACGCAAGGCAAGGCACGGTCAGGCGAGGCAAGGCTAAGGCACGACAACGCAAGGCTAGGCAATGCACGGAAGGCAAGCAAAGAGGAACGGAAGGCAAGGAAGGCTAGGGAAAGCAGGGAAAGGCAAGGGTAACGGAAGGAACGGCACGGTAAGGGCAAACAAGACTAAGGCACGACAACACAGGGCTAGGCAATGCACGGCAAGGCAAGGAAATGGTAACGCAAGGCAAGGCACGGTTTGGGGAGGCAAAGCTAATGCACGAAAACGCAAGGCTAGGCAGTGCACGGCTAGGCAAGGAAAGAGTAACGGAAGGAAAGGAAGGCAAGGCAAAGCAAGGCAAGGCAAGTGTAACAAAAGGCAAGGCACGGCAAGGGGAAACAAGGCTAAGGCACGGCAACGCACGGCTAGGCAATGCACGGCCAGGCAAGGAAAGGGTAACGCAAGGCAAGGCACGGTGAGGCAAGGCAAGGCTAATGCACGACAACGCACGGCCAGGCAATGCACGGCAAGGCAAGGAAAGGGTAACGCAAGGCAAGGCACGGTGAGGCAAGGCAAGGCAAATGCACGACAACGCACGGCTAGGCAATGCACGGCAAGGCAAGGAAAGGGTAACGCAAGGCAAGGCACGGTCAGGCGAGTCAAGGCTAAGGCACGACAACGCAAGGCTAGGCAATGCACGGAAGGCAAGCAAAGAGTAACGGAAGGCAAGGAAGGCAAGGCAAAGCAAGGCAACGCAAGCAAGGCTATGGCAAGGTGAAAAAAGTCTAAGGCACGACAACGCAAGGCTAGGCAATGCACGGAAGGCAAGCAAAGAGTAACGGAAGGCAAGGAAGGCAAGGGAAAGCAAGGCAAGGCAAGGGTAACGGAAGGAACGGCACGGCAAGGGGAAACAAGGCTAAGGCACGGCAACGCAAGGCTAGGCAATGCACGGCAAGGCAAAGAAAGGGTAACGCAAGGCAAGGCACGGTTAGGCGAGGCATGGCTAAGGCTCGACAACGCAAGGCTAGGCAATGCACGGAAGGCAAGCAAAGAGTAACGGAAGGCAAGGAATGCAACGCAAAGCAAGCCAACGCAAACAAAGCTATGGCAAGGTGAAAAAAGGCTCAGGCACGACAACGCAAGGCTAGGCAATGCACGGAAGGCAAGCAAAGAGTAACGGAATGGAAGGAAGGCAAGGCAAAGCAAGGCAAAGCAAGCAAGGCTATGGCAAGGTGAAACAAGGCTAAGGCACCACAACGCACGGCTAGGCAATGCACGGCCAGCCAAGGAAAAGGTAACGCAAGGCAAGGCACTGTGAGGCAAGGCAAGTCTAATGCACGACAGCGCAAGGCTAGGCAATTCACGGAAGGCTGGCAAAGAGTAACGGAAACCAAGGAAGGCAAGGGAAAGCAAGGCAAGGCAAGGGTAACGGAAGGAACGGCACGGCAAGGGGAAACAAGGCTAAGGCACGGCAACGCACGGCTAGGCAATGCACGGCAAGGCAAGGAAAGGGTAACGCTAGGCAAGGCACGTCAGGCAAGACAATGCTAATGCACGACAAGGCAAGGCTAGGCAGTGCACGGCAAGGCAAGGAAAGGGTAACGCAAGGCAAGGCACTGTCAGGCGAGGCAAGGCTAAGGCACGACAACGCAAGGCTAGGCAATGCACGGAAGGAAAGCAAAGAGTAACGGAAGGCAAGGAAAGCAAGGGAAAGCAAGGCAAGGCAAGGCAAGGGTTACTGAAGGAACGGCACGGCAAGGGGAAACAAGGCTAAGGCACGACAACGCACGGATAGGCAATGCACGGCAAGGCAAGGCAAGGGTAACACCAGGCAAGGCACGGTCAGGCAAGGCAAGGCTAATGCACGACAAGGCAAGGCTAGGCAATGCACAGCAAGGCAAGGAAAGGGTAACGCAAGGCAAGCCACTGTCAGGCGGGGCAAGGCTAAGGCACGACAACGCAAGGCTTGGCAATGCACGGAAGGCAAGCAAAGAGTAACGGAAGGCAAGGAAGGCAAGGGAAAGCAAGGCAAGGCAAGGATAACGGAAGGAACGGCACGGCAAGGGGAAACAAGGCTAAGGCACGACAACACAGGGCTAGGCAATGCACGGAAGGCAAGCAAAGAGTAACGGAAGGCAAGGAATGCAAGGCAAAGCAAGGCAACGCAAGCAAGGCTATGGCAAGGTGAAAAAAGGCTGAGGCACGACCACGCAAGCCTAGGCAATGCACGGAAGGCAAGCAAAGAGTAACGGAAGGCAAGGAAGGCAAGGCAAAGCAAGGCAACGCAAGCAAGGCTATGGCAAGTTGAAAAAAGGCTAAGACACGACAACGCAAGGCTAGGCAATGCACGGAAGGCAAGCAAAGAGTAACGGAACGCAAGGAAGGCAAGGGAAACCAAGGCAAGGCAAGGGTAACGGAAGGTTTGGCTCGGCAAGGGGAAACAAGGCTAAGGCACGGCAACGCAGGGCTAGCCAATGCACGGCAAGGAAAGGAAAGGGTAAAGCAAGGCAAGGCACCGTTACGCGAGGCAAGGCTAAGGCACGACAACGCAAGGCTAGGCAATGCACGGAAGGCAAGCAAAGAGTAACGGAAGGCAAGGAAGGCAAGGGAAAGCAAGGCAAGGCAAGGGTAACGGAAGGAACGGCACGGCAAGGGGAAACAAGGCTAAGGCACGGCAACGCACGGCTAGGCAATGCACGGCCAGGCAAGGAAAGGGTAACGCAAGGCAAGGCACGGTAAGGCAAGACAAGGCTAATGCACGACAACGCACGGCTAGGCAATGCACGGCCAGGCAAGGAAAGGGTAACGCAAGGCAAGGCACGGTGAGGCAAGGCAAGGCAAATGCACGACAACGCACGGCTAGGCAATGCACGGCAAGGCAAGGAATGGGTAACGCAAGGCAAGGCACGGTCAGGCGAGGCAAGGCTAAGGCACGACAACGCAAGGCTAGGCAATGCACGGAAGGCAAGCAAAGAGGAACGGAAGGCAAGGAAAGCTAGGGAAAGCAGGGAAAGGCAAAGGTAACGGAAGGAACGGCACGGTAAGGGCAAACAAGACTAAGGCACGACAACACAGGGCTAGGCAATGCACGGCAAGGCAAGGAAATGGTAACGCAAGGCAAGGCACGGTTTGGGGAGGCAAAGCTAATGCACGACAACGCAAGGCTAGGCAGTGCACGGCTAGGCAAGGAAAGAGTAACGGAAGGAAAGGAAGGCAAGGCAAAGCAAGGGAAGGCAAGTGTAACAAAAGGCAAGGCACGGCAAGGGGAAACAAGGCTAAGGAACGGCAACGCACGGCTACGCAATGCACGGCCAGGCAAGGAAAGGGTAACGCAAGGCAAGGCACGGTAAGGCAAGACAAGGCTAATGCACGACAACGCACGGCTAGGCAATGCACGGCCAGGCAAGGAAAGGGTAACGCAAGGCAAGGCACGGTGAGGCAAGGCAAGGCAAATGCACGACAACGCACGGCTAGGCAATGCACGGCAAGGCAAGGAAAGGGTAACGCAAGGCAAGGCACGGTCAGGCGAGGCAAGGCTACGGGACGACAACGCAAGGCTAGGCAATGCACGGAAGGCAAGCAAAGAGTAACGGAAGGCAAGGAAGGCAAGGGAAAGCAGGTGAAGGCAAGGGTAACGAAAGGAACGGCACGGTAAGGGGAAACAAGGCTAAGGCACGACAAAACAGGGCTAGGCAATGCAGGGCAAGGCAAGGAAAGGGTAACCCAAGGCAAGTCACGGTTTGGGGAGGAAGGCGAATGCACGACAACGCAAGGCTAGGCAATGCACAGAAGGCAAGCAAAGAGTAACGGAAGGCAAGGAAGGCAAGGGAAAGCAAGGCAAGGCAAGGGTAACAGAAGGAACGGCACGGCAAGGGGAAACAAGGCTAAGGCACTGCAACGCACGGCTAGGCAATGCACGGCAAGGCAAGGAAAGGGTAACGCAAGGCAAGGCACGGTGAGGCAAGGCAAGGCTGATGCACGACAACGCACGGCTAGGCAATGCACGGCAAGGCAAGGAAAGGGTAACGCAAGGCATTGCACGGTCAGGCGAGGCAAGGCTAAGGCACGACAACGCAAGGCTAGGCAATGCACGGCAAGGAAGGAAAGGGTAACGCAAGGCAAGGCACGGTAAGGCGCGGCAAGGCTAAGGCACGACAACGCAAGGCTAGGCAATAAACGGAAGGCAAGCAAAGAGTAACGGAAGGCAAGGAAGGCAAGGGAAAGCAGGGGAAGGCAAGGGTAACGGAAGGAACGGCACGGTAAGGGGAAATAAGGCTAAGGCACGACAACGCAGGGCTAGCCAATGCACGGCAAGGAAAGGAAAGGGTAACGCAAAGCAAGGCACCGTTACGCGAGGCAAGGCTAGGGCACGACAACGCAAGGCTAGGCAATGCACGGAAGGCAAGCAAAGAGTAACGGAAGGCCAGGAAGGCAAGGGAAAGCAAGGCAAGGTAAGTGTAACGCAAGGCAAGGCACGGTGAGGCAAGGCAAGGCTGATGCACGACAACGCACGGCTAGGCAATGCACGGAAGGCAAGCAAAGAGGAACGGAAGGCAAGGAAGGCTAGGGAAAGCAGGGAAAGGCAAGGGTAACGGAAGGAACGGCACGGTAAGGGCAAACAAGACTAAGGCACGACAACACAGGGCTAGGCAATGCAGGGCAAGGCAAGGAAATGGTAACGCAAGGCAAGGCACGGTTTGGGGAGGCAAAGCTAATGCACGACAACGCAAGGCTAGGCAGTGCACGGCTAGGCAAGGAAAGAGTAACGGAAGGCAAGGAAGGCAAGGGAAAGCAAGGGAAGGCAAGCGTAACAAAAGGCAAGGCACGGCAAGGGGAAACAAGGCTAAGGAACGGCAACGCACGGCTACGCAATGCACGGCCAGGCAAGGAAAGGGTAACGCAAGGCAAGGCACGGTAAGGCAAGACAAGGCTAATGTACGACAATGCACGGCTAGGCCATGCACGGCCAGGCAAGGAAAGGGTAACGCAAGGCAAGGCACGGTGAGGCAAGACAAGGCAAATGCACGACAACGCACGGCTAGGCAATGCACGGCAAGGCAAGGAAACGGTAACGCAAGGCAAGGCACGGTCAGGCGAGGCAAGGCTAAGGCACGACAACGCAAGGCTAGGCAATGAACGGAAGGCAAGCAAAGAGTAACGGAAGGCAAGGAAGGCAAGGGAAAGCAAGGGAAGGCAAGGGCAACGAAAGGAACGGCACGGTAAGGGGAAACAAAGCTAAGGCACGACAATGCAGGGCAAGGCAATGCACGGCAAGGCAAGGAAAGGGTAACGCAAGGCAAGGCACGGTAAGGCGCGGCAAGGCTAAGGCACGACAACGCAAGGCTAGGCAATAAACGGAAGGCAAGCAAAGAGTAACGGAAGGCAAGGAAGGCAAGGGAAAGCAGGGGAAGGCAAGGGTAACGGAAGGAACGGCACGGTAAGGGGAAACAAGGCTAAGGCACGACAACGCAGGGCTAGCCAATGCACGGCAAGGAAAGGAAAGGGTAAAGCAAGGCAAGGCACCGTTACGCGAGGCAAGGCTAAGGCACGACAACGGAAGGCAAGGCAATGCACGGAAGGCAAGCAAAGAGTAACGGAAGGCAAGGAAGGCAAGGGAAAGCAAGGCAAGGCAAGGGTAACGGAAGGAACGGCACGGCAAGGGGAAACAAGGCTAAGGCACGGTAACGCACGGCTAGGCAATGCACGGCCAGGCAAGGAAAGGGTAACGCAAGGCAAGGCACGGTAAGGCAAGGCAAGGCTAATGCACGACAACGCACGGCTAGGCAATGCACGGCCAGGCAAGGAAAGGGTAACGCAAGGCAAGGCACGGTGAGGCAAGGCAAGGCAAATGCACGACAACGCACGGCTAGGCAATGCACGGCAAGGCAAGGAAAGGGTAACGCAAGGCAAGGCACGGTCAGGCGAGGCAAGGCTAAGGCACGACAACGCAAGGCTAGGCAATGCACGGAAGGCAAGCAAAGAGGAACGGAAGGCAAGGAAGGCTAGGGAAAGCAGGGAAAGGCAAGGGTAACGGAAGGAACGGCACGGTAAGGGCAAACAAGACTAAGGCACGACAACACAGGGCTAGGCAATGCACGGCAAGGCAAGGAAATGGTAACGCAAGGCAAGGCACGGTTTGGGGAGGCAAAGCTAATGCACGAAAACGCAAGGCTAGGCAGTGCACGGCTAGGCAAGGAAAGAGTAACGGAAGGAAAGGAAGGCAAGGCAAAGCAAGGCAAGGCAAGTGTAACAAAAGGCAAGGCACGGCAAGGGGAAACAAGGCTAAGGTACGGCAACGCACGGCTACGCAATGCACGGCCAGGCCAGGAAAGGGTAACGCAAGGCAAGGCACGGTAAGGCAAGACAAGGCTAATGCACGACAACGCACGGCCAGGCAATGCACGGCCAGGCAAGGAAAGGGTAACGCAAGGCAAGGCACGGTGAGGCAAGGCAAGGCAAATGCACGACAACGCACGGCTAGGCAATGCACGGCAAGGCAAGGAAAGGGTAACGCAAGGCAAGGCACGGTCAGGCGAGGCAAGGCTAAGGCACGACAACGCAAGGCTAGGCAATGCACGGAAGGCAAGCAAAGAGTAACTGAAGGCAAGGAAGGCAAGGGAAAGCAAGGGAAGGCAAGGGCAACGAAAGGAACGGCACGGTAAGGGGAAACAAAGCTAAGGCACGACAATGCAGCGCTAGGCAATGCACGGCAAGGCAAGGAAAGGGTAACGCAAGGCAAAGCACGGTGGGGCAAGACAAGGCAAATGCACGACAACGCACGGCTAGGCAATGCACGGCAAGGCAAGGAAAGGGTAACTCAAGGCAAGGCACGGTCAGGCGAGGCAAGGCTAAGGCACGACAACGCAAGGCTAGGCAATGCACGGAAGGCAAGCAAAGAGTAACGGAAGGCAAGGAAGGCAAGGGAAAGCAGCGGAAGGCAAGGGTAACGAAAGGAACGGCACGGTAAGGGGAAACAAGGCTAATGCACGACAACACAGGGCTAGGCAATGCAGGGCAAGGCAAGGAAAGGGTAACGCAAGGCAAGGCACGGTTTGGGGAGGCAAAGCTAATGCACGACAACGCAAGGCTAGGCAGTGCACGGCTAGGCAAGGAAAGAGTAACGGAAGGCAAGGAAGGCAAGGCAAAGCAAGGCAAGGCAAGGGTAACAGAAGGAACGGCACGGCAAGGGGAAACAAGGCTAAGGCACGGCAACGCACGGCTAGGCAATGCACGGCAACGCACGGCTAGGCAATGCACGGCAAGGCAAGGAAAGGGTAACGCAAGGCAAGGCACGGTGAGGCAAGGCAAGGCTGATGCACGACAACGCACGGCTAGGCAATGCACGGCAAGGCAAGGAAAGCGTAACGCAAGGCAAGGCACGGTCAGGCGAGGCAAGGCTAAGGCAAGACAACGCAAGGCTAGGCAATGCACGGAAGGCAAGCAAAGAGTAACGGAAGGCAAGGAAGGCAAGGGAAAGCAGGGGAAGGCAAGGGTAACGGACGAACGGCACGGTAAGGGGAAACAAGGCTAAGGCACGACAACGCAGGGCTAGCCAATGCACGGCAAGGAAAGGAAAGGGTAACGCAAAGCAAGGCACCGTTACGCGAGGCAAGGCTAGGGCACGACAACGCAAGGCTAGGCAATGCACGGAAGGCAAGCAAAGAGTAACGGAAGGCAAGGAAGGCAAGGGAAAGCAAGGCAAGGAAAGGGTAACGCAAGGCAAGGCACGGTGAGGCAAGTCAAGGCTGATGCACGACAACGCACGGCTAGGCAATGCACGGCAAGGCAAGGAAAGGGTAACGCAAGGCAAGGCACGGTCAGGCGAGGCAAGGCTAAGGCACGACAACGCAAGGCTAGGCAATGCACGGAAGGCAAGCAAAGAGGAACGGAAGGCAAGGAAGGCTAGGGAAAGCAGGGAAAGGCAAGGGTAACGGAAGGAACGGCACGGTAAGGGCAAACAAGACTAAGGCACGACAACACAGGGCTAGGCAATGCAGGGCAAGGCAAGGAAATGGTAACGCAAGGCAAGGCACGGTTTGGGGAGGCAAAGCTAATGCACGACAACGCAAGGCTAGGCAGTGCACGGCTAGGCAAGGAAAGAGTAACGGAAGGCAAGGAAGGCAAGGGAAAGCAAGGGAAGGCAAGCGTAACAAAAGGCAAGGCACGGCAAGGGGAAACAAGGCTAAGGAACGGCAACGCACGGCTACGCAATGCACGGCCAGGCAAGGAAAGGGTAACGCAAGGCAAGGCACGGTAAGGCAAGACAAGGCTAATGCACGACAATGCACGGCTAGGCAATGCACGGCCAGGCAAGGAAAGGGTAACGCAAGGCAAGGAACGGTGAGGCAAGGCAAGGCAAATGCACGACAACGCACGGCTAGGCAATGCACGGCAAGGCAAGGAAAGGGTAACGCAAGGCAAGGCACGGTCAGGCGAGGCAAGGCTAAGGCACGACAACGCAAGGCTAGGCAATGAACGGAAGGCAAGCAAAGAGTAACGGAAGGCAAGGAAGGCAAGGGAAAGCAAGGGAAGGCAAGGGCAACGAAAGGAACGGCACGGTAAGGGGAAACAAAGCTAAGGCACGACAACGCAAGGCTAGGCAATGCACGGCAAGGCAAGGAAAGGGTAACGCAAGGCAAGGCACGGTAAGGCGCGGCAAGGCTAAGGCACGACAACGCAAGGCTAGGCAATAAACGGAAGGCAAGCAAAGAGTAACGGAAGGCAAGGAAGGCAAGGGAAAGCAGGGGAAGGCAAGGGTAACGGAAGGAACGGCACGGTAAGGGGAAACAAGGCTAAGGCACGACAACGCAGGGCTAGCCAATGCACGGCAAGGAAAGGAAAGGGTAAAGCAAGGCAAGGCACCGTTACGCGAGGCAAGGCTAAGGCACGACAACGCAAGGCTAGGCAATGCACGGAAGGCAAGCAAAGAGTAACGGAAGGCATGGAAGGCAAGGGAAAGCAAGGCAAGGCAAGGGTAACGGAAGCAACGGCACGGCAAGGGGAAACAAGGCTAAGGCACGGCAACGCACGGCTAGGCAATGCACGGCCAGGCAAGGAAAGGGTAACGCAAGGCAAGGCACGGTAAGGCAAGACAAGGCTAATGCACGACAACGCAAGGCTAGGCAATGCACGGCCAGGCAAGGAAAGGGTAACGCAAGGCAAGGCACGGTGAGGCAAGGCAAGGCAAATGCACGACAACGCACGGCTAGGCAATGCACGGCAAGGTAAGGAAAGGGTAACGCAAGGCAAGGCACGGTCAGGCGAGGCAAGGCTAAGGCACGACAACGCAAGGCTAGGCAATGCACGGAAGGCAAGCAAAGAGGAACGGAAGGCAAGGAAGGCTAGGGAAAGCAGGGAAAGGCAAGGGTAACGGAAGGAACGGCACGGTAAGGGCAAACAAGACTAAGGCACGACAACGCAGGGCTAGCCAATGCACGGCAAGGCAAGGAAATGGTAACGCAAGGCAAGGCACGGTTTGGGGAGGCAAAGCTAATGCACGACAACGCAAGGCTAGGCAGTGCACGGCTAGGCAAGGAAAGAGTAACGGAAGGAAAGGAAGGCAAGGCAAAGCAAGGCAAGGCAAGTGTAACAAAAGGCAAGGCACGGCAAGGGGAAACAAGGCTAAGGAACGGCAACGCACGGCTACGCAATGCACGGCCAGGCAAGGAAAGGGTAACGCAAGGCAAGGCACGGTAAGGCAAGACAAGGCTAATGCACGACAACGCACGGCTAGGCAATGCACGGCCAGGCAAGGAAAGGGTAACGCAAGGCAAGGCACGGTGAGGCAAGGCAAGGCAAATGCACGACAACGCACGGCTAGGCAATGCACGGCAAGGCAAGGAAAGGGTAACGCAAGGCAAGGCACGGTCAGGCGAGGCAAGGCTAAGGCACGACAACGCAAGGCTAGGCAATGAACGGAAGGCAAGCAAAGAGTAACTGAAGGCAAGGAAGGCAAGGGAAAGCAAGGGAAGGCAAGGGCAACGAAAGGAACGGCACGGTAAGGGGAAACAAAGCTAAGGCACGACAATGCAGCGCTAGGCAATGCACGGCAAGGCAAGGAAAGGGTAACGCAAGGCAAAGCACGGTGGGGCAAGACAAGGCAAATGCACGACAACGCACGGCTAGGCAATGCACGGCAAGGCAAGGAAAGGGTAACTCAAGGCAAGGCACGGTCAGGCGAGGCAAGGCTAAGGCACGACAACGCAAGGCTAGGCAATGCACGGAAGGCAAGCAAAGAGTAACGGAAGGCAAGGAAGGCAAGGGAAAGCAGCGGAAGGCAAGGGTAACGAAAGGAACGGCACGGTATGGGGAAACAAGGCTAAGGCACGACAACACAGGGCTAGGCAATGCAGGGCAAGGCAAGGAAAGGGTAACGCAAGGCAAGGCACGGTTTGGGGAGGCAAAGCTAATGCACGACAACGCAAGGCTAGGCAGTGTACGGCTAGGCAAGGAAAGAGTAACGGAAGGCAAGGAAGGCAAGGTAAAGCAAGGCAAGGCAAGGGTAACAGAAGGAACGGCACGGCAAGGGGAAACAAGGCTAAGGAACGGCAACGCACGGCTACGCAATGCACGGCAAGGCAAGGAAAGGGTAACGCAAGGCAAGGCACGGTGAGGCAAGGCAAGGCTGATGCACGACAACGCACGGCTAGGCAATGCACGGCAAGGCAAGGAAAGCGTAACGCAAGGCAAGGCACGGTCAGGCAAGGCAAGGCTAAGGCACGACAACGCAAGGCTAGGCAATGAACGGCAAGGCAAGGAAATGGTAAAGGAAGGCAAGGCACGGCAAGGCAAGGCAAGGCTAAGGCAAGACAACGCAAGGCTAGGCAATGCACGGCAAGGCAAGGAAAGGGTAAAGAAGGCAAGCCAAGGCAAGGCAAGGCTAAGGCACGACAACACAAGGCTAGGCAATGCACGGCAAGGCAAGGAAAGGGTAACGGAAGGCAAGGCACGGCAAGGCAAGGCAAGGCTAAGGCACGACAACGCAAGGCTAGGCAATAAACGGAAGGCAAGCAAAGAGTAACGGAAGGCAAGGAAGGCAAGGGAAAGCAGGGGAAGGCAAGGGTAATGGAAGGAACGGCACGGCAAGGGGAAACAAGGCTAAGGCACGGCAACGCACGGCTAGGCAATGCACGGCAAGGCAAGGAAAGGGTAACGCAAGGCAAGGCACTGTCAGGCGAGGCAAGGCTAAGGCACGACAACGCAAGGCTAGGCAATGCACGGAAGGAAAGCAAAGAGTAACGGAAGGCAATGAAAGGAAGGGAAAGGAAGGCAAGGTAAGGGTAACGCAAGGCAAGGCACGGTGAGGCAAGGCAAGGCTAATGCACGACAACGCACGGCTAGGCAATGCACGGCAAGGCAAGGAAAGGGTAACGCAAGGCAAGGCACGGTCAGGCGAGGCAAGGCTAAGGCACGACAACGCAAGGCTAGGCAATGCACGGAAGGCAAGCAAAGAGGAACGGAAGGCAAGGAAGGCAAGGGAAAGCAGGGGAAGGCAAGGGTAACGGAAGGAACGGCACGGTAAGGGGAAACAAGGCTAAGGCACGACAACGCAGGGCTAGCCAATGCACGGCAAGGAAAGGAAAGGGTAAAGCAAGGCAAGGCACCGTTACGCGAGGCAAGGCTAAGGCACGACAACGCAAGGCTAGGCAATGCACGGAAGGCAAGCAAAGAGTAACGGAAGGCAAGGAAGGCAAGGGAAAGCAAGGCAAGGCAAGGGTAACGGAAGGAACGGCACGGCAAGGGGAAACAAGGCTAAGGCACGGCAACGCACGGCTAGGCAATGCACGGCCAGGCAAGGAAAGGGTAACGCAAGGCAAGGCACGGTAAGGCAAGACAAGGCTAATGCACGACAACGCAAGGCTAGGCAATGCACGGCCAGGCAAGGAAAGGGTAACGCAAGGCAAGGCACGGTGAGGCAAGGCAAGGCAAATGCACGACAACGCACGGCTAGGCAATGCACGGCAAGGTAAGGAAAGGGTAACGCAAGGCAAGGCACGGTCAGGCGAGGCAAGGCTAAGGCACGACAACGCAAGGCTAGGCAATGCACGGAAGGCAAGCAAAGAGGAACGGAAGGCAAGGAAGGCTAGGGAAAGCAGGGAAAGGCAAGGGCAACGGAAGGAACGGCACGGTAAGGGCAAACAAGACTAAGGCACGACAACACAGGGCTAGGCAATGCACGGCAAGGCAAGGAAATGGTAACGCAAGGCAAGGCACGGTTTGGGGAGGCAAAGCTAATGCACGACAACGCAAGGCTAGGCAGTGCACGGCTAGGCAAGGAAAGAGTAACGGAACGAAAGGAAGGCAAGGCAAAGCAAGGCAAGGCAAGTGTAACAAAAGGCACGGCACGGCAAGGGGAAACAAGGCTAAGGCACGGCAACGCACGGCTACGCAATGCACGGCCAGGCAAGGAAAGGGTAACGCAAGGCAAGGCACGGTAAGGCAAGACAAGGCTAATGCACGACAACGCACGGCTAGGCAATGCACGGCCAGGCAAGGAAAGGGTAACGCAAGGCAAGGCACGGTGAGGCAAGGCAAGGCAAATGCACGACAACGCACGGCTAGGCAATGCACGGCAAGGCAAGGAAAGGGTAACGCAAGGCAAGGCACGGTCAGGCGAGGCAAGGCTAAGGCACGACAACGCAAGGCTAGGCAATGAACGGAAGGCAAGCAAAGAGTAACTGAAGGCAAGGAAGGCAAGGGAAAGCAAGGGAAGGCAAGGGCAACGAAAGGAACGGCACGGTAAGGGGAAACAAAGCTAAGGCACGACAATGCAGCGCTAGGCAATGCACGGCAAGGCAAGGAAAGGGTAACGCAAGGCAAAGCACGGTGGGGCAAGACAAGGCAAATGCACGACAACGCACGGCTAGGCAATGCACGGCAAGGAAAGGAAAGGGTAACGCAAAGCAAGGCACCGTTACGCGAGGCAAGGCTAGGGCACGACAACGCAAGGCTAGGCAATGCACGGAAGGCAAGCAAAGAGTAACGGAAGGCCAGGAAGGCAAGGGAAAGCAAGGCAAGGTAAGTGTAACGCAAGGCAAGGCACGGTGAGGCAAGACAAGGCTGATGCACGACAACGCACGGCTAGGCAATTCACGGCAAGGCAAGGAAAGGGTAACGCAAGGCAAGGCACGGTCAGGCGAGGCAAGGCTAAGGCACGACAACGCAAGGCTAGGCAATGCACGGAAGGCAAGCAAAGAGGAACGGAAGGCAAGGAAGGCTAGGGAAAGCAGGCAAAGGCAAGGGTAACGGAAGGAACGGCACGGTAAGGGCAAACAAGACTAAGGCACGACAACACAGGGCTAGGCAATGCAGGGCAAGGCAAGGAAATGGTAACGCAAGGCAAGGCACGGTTTGGGGAGGCAAAGCTAATGCACGACAACGCAAGGCTAGGCAGTGCACGGCTAGGCAAGGAAAGAGTAACGGAAGGCAAGGAAGGCAAGGGAAAGCAAGGGAAGGCAAGCGTAACAAAAGGCAAGGCACGGCAAGGGGAAACAAGGCTAAGGAACGGCAACGCACGGCTACGCAATGCACGGCCAGGCAAGGAAAGGGTAACGCAAGGCAAGGCACGGTAAGGCAAGACAAGGCTAATGCACGACAACGCACGGCTAGGCAATGCACGGCCAGGCAAGGAAAGGGTAACGCAAGGCAAGGCACGGTGAGGCAAGGCAAGGCAAATGCACGACAACGCACGGCTAGGCAATGCACGGCAAGGCAAGGAAAGGGTAACGCAAGGCAAGGCACGGTCAGGCGAGGCAAGGCTACGGCACGACAACGCAAGGCTAGGCAATGCACGGAAGGCAAGCAAAGAGTAACGGAAGGCAAGGAAGGCAAGGGAAAGCAGGTGAAGGCAAGGGTAACGAAAGGAACGGCACGGTAAGGGGAAACAAGGCTAAGGCACGACAACACAGGGCTAGGCAATGCAGGGCAAGGCAAGGAAAGGGTAACGCAAGGCAAGTCACGGTTTGGGGAGGAAGGCGAATGCACGACAACGCAAGGCTAGGCAATGCACGGAAGGCAAGCAAAGAGTAACGGAAGGCAAGGAAGGCAAGGGAAAGCAAGGCAAGGCAAGGGTAACAGAAGGAACGGCACGGCAAGGGGAAACAAGGCTAAGGCACTGCAACGCACGGCTAGGCAATGCACGGCAAGGCAAGGAAAGGGTAACGCAAGGCAAGGCACGGTGAGGCAAGGCAAGGCTGATGCACGACAACGCACGGCTAGGCAATGCACGGCAAGGCAAGGAAAGGGTAACGCAAGGCAAGGCACGGTCAGGCGAGGCAAGGCTAAGGCACGACAACGCAAGGCTAGGCAATGCACGGCAAGGCAAGGAAAGGGTAACGCAAGGCAAGGCACGGTAAGGCGCGGCAAGGCTAAGGCACGACAACGCAAGGCTAGGCAATAAACGGAAGGCAAGCAAAGAGTAACGGAAGGCAAGGAAGGCAAGGGAAAGCAGGGGAAGGCAAGGGTAACGGAAGGAACGGCACGGTAAGGGGAAATAAGGCTAAGGCACGACAACGCAGGGCTAGCCAATACACGGCAAGGAAAGGAAAGGGTAACGCAAAGCAAGGCACCGTTACGCGAGGCAAGGCTAGGGCACGACAACGCAAGGCTAGGCAATGCACGGAAGGCAAGCAAAGAGTAACGGAAGGCCAGGAAGGCAAGGGAAAGCAAGGCAAGGTAAGTGTAACGCAAGGCAAGGCACGGTGAGGCAAGGCAAGGCTGATGCACGACAACGCACGGCTAGGCAATTCACGGCAAGGCAAGGAAAGGGTAACGCAAGGCAAGGCACGGTCAGGCGAGGCAAGGCTAAGGCACGACAACGCAAGGCTAGGCAATGCACGGAAGGCAAGCAAAGAGGAACGGAAGGCAAGGAAGGCTAGGGAAAGCAGGGGAAGGCAAGGGTAACGGAAGGAACGGCACGGTAAGGGGAAACAAGGCTAAGGCACGACAACGCAGGGCTAGCCAATGCACGGCAAGGAAAGGAAAGGGTAACGCAAGGCAAGGCACCGTTACGCGAGGCAAGGCTAAGGCACGACAACGCAAGGCTAGGCAATGCACGGAAGGCAAGCAAAGAGTAACGGAAGGCAAGGAAGGCAAGGGAAAGCAAGGCAAGGCAAGGGTAACGGAAGGAACGGCACGGCAAGGGGAAACAAGGCTAAGGCACGGCAACGCACGGCTAGGCAATGCACGGCCAGGCAAGGAAAGGGTAACGCAAGGCAAGGCACGGTAAGGCAAGGCAAGGCTAATGCACGACAACGCACGGCTAGGCAATGCACGGCAAGGCAAGGAAAGGGTAACGCAAGGCACGGCACGGTGAGGCAAGGCAAGGCAAATGCACGACAACGCACGGCTAGGCAATGCACGGCAAGGCAAGGAAAGGGTAACGCAAGGCAAGGCACGGTCAGGCGAGGCAAGGCTAAGGCACGACAACGCAAGGCTAGGCAATGCACGGAAGGCAAGCAAAGAGGAACGGAAGGCAAGGAAGGCTAGGGAAAGCAGGGAAAGGCAAAGGTAACGGAAGGAACGGCACGGTAAGGGCAAACAAGACTAAGGCACGACAACACAGGGCTAGGCAATGCACGGCAAGGCAAGGAAATGGTAACGCAAGGCAAGGCACGGTTTGGGGAGGCAAAGCTAATGCACGACAACGCAAGGCTAGGCAGTGCACGGCTAGGCAAGGAAAGAGTAACGGAAGGAAAGGAAGGCAAGGCAAAGCAAGGGAAGGCAAGTGTAACAAAAGGCAAGGCACGGCAAGGGGAAACAAGGCTAAGGAACGGCAACGCACGGCTACGCAATGCACGGCCAGGCAAGGAAAGGGTAACGCAAGGCAAGGCACGGTAAGGCAAGACAAGGCTAATGCACGACAACGCACGGCTAGGCAATGCACGGCCAGGCAAGGAAAGGGTAACGCAAGGCAAGGCACGGTGAGGCAAGGCAAGGCAAATGCACGACAACGCACGGCTAGGCAATGCACGGCAAGGCAAGGAAAGGGTAACGCAAGGCAAGGCACGGTCAGGCGAGGCAAGGCTACGGCACGACAACGCAAGGCTAGGCAATGCACGGAAGGCAAGCAAAGAGTAACGGAAGGCAAGGAAGGCAAGGGAAAGCAGGTGAAGGCAAGGGTAACGAAAGGAACGGCACGGTAAGGGGAAACAAGGCTAAGGCACGACAACACAGGGCTAGGCAATGCAGGGCAAGGCAAGGAAAGGGTAACGCAAGGCAAGTCACGGTTTGGGGAGGAAGGCGAATGCACGACAACGCAAGGCTAGGCAATGCACGGAAGGCAAGCAAAGAGTAACGGAAGGCAAGGAAGGCAAGGGAAAGCAAGGCAAGGCAAGGGTATCAGAAGGAACGGCACGGCAAGGGGAAACAAGGCTAAGGCACTGCAACGCACGGCTAGGCAATGCACGGCAAGGCAAGGAAAGGGTAACGCAAGGCAAGGCACGGTGAGGCAAGGCAAGGCTGATGCACGACAACGCACGGCTAGGCAATGCACGGCAAGGCAAGGAAAGGGTAACGCAAGGCAAGGCACGGTCAGGCGAGGCAAGGCTAAGGCACGACAACGCAAGGCTAGGCAATGCACGGCAAGGAAGGAAAGGGTAACGCAAGGCAAGGCACGGTAAGGCGCGGCAAGGCTAAGGCACGACAACGCAAGGCTAGGCAATAAACGGAAGGCAAGCAAAGAGTAACGGAAGGCAAGGAAGGCAAGGGAAAGCAGGGGAAGGCAAGGGTAACGGAAGGAACGGCACGGTAAGGGGAAATAAGGCTAAGGCACGACAACGCAGGGCTAGCCAATGCACGGCAAGGAAAGGAAAGGGTAACGCAAAGCATGGCACCGTTACGCGAGGCAAGGCTAGTGCACGACAACGCAAGGCTAGGCAATGCACAGAAGGCAAGCAAAGAGTAACGGAAGGCCAGGAAGGCAAGGGAAAGCAAGGCAAGGTAAGTGTAACGCAAGGCAAGGCACGGTGAGGCAAGGCAAGGCTGATGCACGACAACGCACGGCTAGGCAATTCACGGCAAGGCAAGGAAAGGGTAACGCAAGGCAAGGCACGGTCAGGCGAGGCAAGGCTAAGGCACGACAACGCAAGGCTAGGCAATGCACGGAAGGCAAGCAAAGAGGAACGGAAGGCAAGGAAGGCTAGGGAAAGCAGGGAAAGGCAAGGGTAACGGAAGGAACGGCACGGTAAGGGCAAACAAGACTAAGGCACGACAACACAGGGCTAGGCAATGCAGGGCAAGGCAAGGAAATGGTAACGCAAGGCAAGGCACGGTTTGGGGAGGCAAAGCTAATGCACGACAACGCAAGGCTAGGCAGTGCACGGCTAGGCAAGGAAAGAGTAACGGAAGGCAAGGAAGGCAAGGGAAAGCAAGGGAAGGCAAGCGTAACAAAAGGCAAGGCACGGCAAGGGGAAACAAGGCTAAGGAACGGCAACGCACGGCTACGCAATGCACGGCCAGGCAAGGAAAGGGTAACGCAAGGCAAGGCACGGTAAGGCAAGACAAGGCTAATGTACGACAATGCACGGCTAGGCAATGCACGGCCAGGCAAGGAAAGGGTAACGCAAGGCAAGGAACGGTGAGGCAAGGCAAGGCAAATGCACGACAACGCACGGCTAGGCAATGCACGGCAAGGCAAGGAAACGGTAACGCAAGGCAAGGCACGGTCAGGCGAGGCAAGGCTAAGGCACGACAACGCAAGGCTAGGCAATGAACGGAAGGCAAGCAAAGAGTAACGGAAGGCAAGGAAGGCAAGGGAAAGCAAGGGAAGGCAAGGGCAACGAAAGGAACGGCACGGTAAGGGGAAACAAAGCTAAGGCACGACAATGCAGGGCTAGGCAATGCAAGGCAAGGCAAGGAAAGGGTAACGCAAGGCAAGGCACGGTAAGGCGCGGCAAGGCTAAGGCACGACAACGCAAGGCTAGGCAATAAACGGAAGGCAAGCAAAGAGTAACGGAAGGCAAGGAAGGCAAGGGAAAGCAGGGGAAGGCAAGGGTAACGGAAGGAACGGCACGGTAAGGGGAAACAAGGCTAAGGCACGACAACGCAGGGCTAGCCAATGCACGGCAAGGAAAGGAAAGGGTAAAGCAAGGCAAGGCACCGTTACGCGAGGCAAGGCTAAGGCACGACAACGCAAGGCAAGGCAATGCACGGAAGGCAAGCAAAGAGTAACGGAAGGCAAGGAAGGCAAGGGAAAGCAAGGCAAGGCAAGGGTAACGGAAGGAACGGCACGGCAAGGGGAAACAAGGCTAAGGCACGACAACGCACGGCTAGGCAATGCACGGCCAGGCAAGGAAAGGGTAACGCAAGGCAAGGCACGGTAAGGCAAGGCAAGGCTAATGCACGACAACGCACGGCTAGGCAATGCACGGCAAGGCAAGGAAAGGGTAACGCAAGGCAAGGCACGGTGAGGCAAGGCAAGGCAAATGCACGACAAAGCACGGCTAGGCAATGCACGGCAAGGCAAGGAAAGGGTAACGCAAGGCAAGGCACGGTCAGGCGAGGCAAGGCTAAGGCACGACAACGCAAGGCTAGGCAATGCACCGAAGGCAAGCAAAGAGGAACGGAAGGCAAGGAAGGCTAGGGAAAGCAGGGAAAGGCAAGGGTAACGGAAGGAACGGCACGGTAAGGGCAAACAAGACTAAGGCACGACAACACAGGGCTAGGCAATGCACGGCAAGGCAAGGAAATGGTAACGCAAGGCAAGGCACGGTTTGGGGAGGCAAAGCTAATGCACGAAAACGCAAGGCTAGGCAGTGCACGGCTAGGCAAGGAAAGAGTAACGGAAGGAAAGGAAGGCAAGGCAAAGCAAGGCAAGGCAAGTGTAACAAAAGGCAAGGCACGGCAAGGGGAAACAAGGCTAAGGTACGGCAACGCACGGCTACGCAATGCACGGCCAGGCCAGGAAAGGGTAACGCAAGGCAAGGCACGGTAAGGCAAGACAAGGCTAATGCACGACAACGCACGGCCAGGCAATGCACGGCCAGGCAAGGAAAGGGTAACGCAAGGCAAGGCACGGTGAGGCAAGGCAAGGCAAATGCACGACAACGCACGGCTAGGCAATGCACGGCAAGGCAAGGAAAGGGTAACGCAAGGCAAGGCACGGTCAGGCGAGGCAAGGCTAAGGCACGACAACGCAAGGCTAGGCAATGAACGGAAGGCAAGCAAAGAGTAACTGAAGGCAAGGAAGGCAAGGGAAAGCAAGGGAAGGCAAGGGCAACGAAAGGAATGGCACGGTAAGGGGAAACAAAGCTAAGGCACGACAATGCAGCGCTAGGCAATGCACGGCAAGGCAAGGAAAGGGTAACGCAAGGCAAAGCACGGTGGGGCAAGACAAGGCAAATGCACGACAACGCACGGCTAGGCAATGCACGGCAAGGCAAGGAAAGGGTAACTCAAGGCAAGGCACGGTCAGGCGAGGCAAGGCTAAGGCACGACAACGCAAGGCTAGGCAATGCACGGAAGGCAAGCAAAGAGTAACGGAAGGCAAGGAAGGCAAGGGAAAGCAGGGGAAGGCAAGGGTAACGAAAGGAACGGCACGGTATGGGGAAACAAGGCTAAGGCACGACAACACAGGGCTAGGCAATGCAGGGCAAGGCAAGGAAAGGGTAACGCAAGGCAAGGCACGGTTTGGGGAGGCAAAGCTAATGCACGACAACGCAAGGCTAGGCAGTGCACGGCTAGGCAAGGAAAGAGTAACGGAAGGCAAGGAAGGCAAGGCAAAGCAAGGCAAGGCAAGGGTAACAGAAGGAACGGCACGGCAAGGGGAAACAAGGCTAAGGAACGGCAAAGCACGGCTACGAAATGCACGGCAAGGCAAGGAAAGGGTAACGCAAGGCAAGGCACGGTGAGGCAAGGCAAGGCTGATACACGACAACGCACGGCTAGGCAATGCACGGCAAGGCAAGGAAAGCGTAAAGCAAGGCAAGGCACGGTCAGGCGAGGCAAGGCTAAGGCAAGACAACGCAAGGCTAGGCAATGCACGGAAGGCAAGCAAAGAGTAACGGAAGGCAAGGAAGGCAAGGGAAAGCAGGGGAAGGCAAGGGTAACGAAAGGAACGGCACGGTAAGGGGAAACAAGGCTAAGGCACGACAATGCAGGGCTAGGCAATGCACGGCAAGGAAAGGAAAGGGTAACGCAAAGCAAGGCACCGTTACGCGAGGCAAGGCTAGGGCACGACAACGCAAGGCTAGGAAATGCACGGAAGGCAAGCAAAGAGTAACGGAAGGCCAGGAAGGCAAGGGAAAGCAAGGCAAGGTAAGTGTAACGCAAGGCAAGGCACGGTGAGGCAAGTCAAGGCTGATGCACGACAACGCACGGCTAGGCAATTCACGGCAAGGCAAGGAATGGGTAACGCAAGGCAAGGCACGGTCAGGCGAGGCAAGGCTAAGGCACGACAACGCAAGGCTAGGCAATGCACGGAAGGCAAGCAAAGAGGAACGGAAGGCAAGGAAGGCTAGGGAAAGCAGGGAAAGGCAAGGGTAACGGAAGGAACGGCACGGTAAGGGCAAACAAGACTAAGGCACGACAACACAGGGCTAGGCAATGCAGGGCAAGGCAAGGAAATGGTAACGCAAGGCAAGGCACGGTTTGGGGAGGCAAAGCTAATGCACGACAACGCAAGGCTAGGCAGTGCACGGCTAGGCAAGGAAAGAGTAACGGAAGGCAAGGAAGGCAAGGGAAAGCAAGGGAAGGCAAGCGTAACAAAAGGCAAGGCACGGCAAGGGGAAACAAGGCTAAGGAACGGCAACGCACGGCTACGCAATGCACGGCCAGGCAAGGAAAGGGTAACGCAAGGCAAGGCACGGTAAGGCAAGACAAGGCTAATGCACGACAATGCACGGCTAGGCAATGCACGGCCAGGCAAGGAAAGGGTAACGCAAGGCAAGGAACGGTGCGGCAAGGCAAGGCAAATGCACGACAACGCACGGCTAGGCAATGCACGGCAAGGCAAGGAAACGGTAACGCAAGGCAAGGCACGGTCAGGCGAGGCAAGGCTAAGGCACGACAACGCAAGGCTAGGCAATGAACGGAAGGCAAGCAAAGAGTAACGGAAGGCAAGGAAGGCAAGGGAAAGCAAGGGAAGGCAAGGGCAACGAAAGGAACGGCACGGTAAGGGGAAACAAGGCTAAGGCACGACAACTCAGGGCTAGCCAATGCACGGCAAGGAAAGGAAAGGGTAAAGCAAGGCAAGGCACCGTTACGCGAGGCAAGGCTAAGGCACGACAACGCAAGGCTAGGCAATGCACGGAAGGCAAGCAAAGAGTAACGGAAGGCAAAGAAGGCAAGGGAAAGCAAGGCAAGGCAAGGGTAACGGAAGGAACGGCACGGCAAGGGGAAACAAGGCTAAGGCACGGCAACGCAAGGCTAGGCCATGCACGGCCAGGCAAGGAAAGGGTAACGCAAGGCAAGGCACGGTAAGGCAAGACAAGGCTAATGCACGACAACGCACGGCTAGGCAATGCACGGCCAGGCAAAGAAAGGGTAACACAAGGCAAGGCACGGTGAGGCAAGGCAAGGCAAATGCACGACAACGCACGGCTAGGCAATGCACGGCAAGGCAAGGAAAGGGTAACGCAAGGCAAGGCACGGTCAGGCGAGGCAAGTCTAAGGCACGACAACGCAAGGCTAGGCAATGAACGGAAGGCAAGCAAAGAGTAACGGAAGGCAAGGAAGGCAAGGGAAGGAAGGGAAGGCAAGGGCAACGAAAGGAACGGCACGGTAAGGGGAAACAAAGCTAAGGCACGACAATGCAGGGCTAGGCAATGCACGGCAAGGCAAGGAAAGGGTAATGCAAGGCAAAGCACGGTGAGGCAAGACAAGGCTAATGCACGACAACGCACGGCTAGGCAATGCATGGCAAGGCAAGGAAAGGGTAACGCAAGGCAAGGCACGGACAGGCGAGGCAAGTCTAAGGCACGACAACGCAAGGCTAGGCAATGCACGGAAGGCAAGCAAAGAGTAACGCAAGGCAAGGAAGTCAAGGCAAAGCAAGGCAACGCAAGGGTAACAGAAGGAACGGCACGGCAAGGGGAAACAAGGCTAAGGCACGACAACGCACGGCTAGGCAATGCACGGCAAGGCAAGGAAAGGGTAACGCAAGGCAAGGCACGGTCAGGGAAGGCAAGGCTGATGCACGACAACGCAAGGCTAGGCAATGCACGGCAAGGCAAGGAAAGAGTAACGCAAGGCAAGGCACGGTCAGGCGAGGCAAGGCTAAGGCACGACAACGCAAGGCTAGGCAATGAACGGAAGGCAAGCAAAGAGTAACGGAAGGCAAGGAAGGCAAGGGAAAGCAAGGGAAGGCAAGGGCAACGAAAGGAACGGCACGGTAAGGGGAAACAAAGCTAAGGCACGACAATGCAGGGCTAGGCAATGCACGGCAAGGCAAGGAAAGGGTAACGCAAGGCAAAGCACGGTGAGGCAAGACAAGGCAAATGCACGACAACGCACGGCTAGGCAATGCACGGCAAGGCAAGGAAAGGGTAACTCAAGGCAAGGCACGGTCAGGCGAGGCAAGGATAAGGCACGACAACGCAAGGCTAGGCAATGCACGGAAGGCAAGCAAAGAGTAACGGAAGGCAAGGAAGGCAAGGGAAAGCAGGGGAAGGCAAGGGTAACGAAAGGAACGGCACGGTAAGGGGAAACAAGGCTAAGGCACGACAACACAGGGCTAGGCAATGCACAGCAAGGCAAGGAAAGGGTAACGCAAGGCAAGGCACGGTGAGGCAAGGCAAGGCTGATGCACGACAACGCACGGCTAGGCAATGCACGGCAAGGCAAGGAAAGGTTAACGCAAGGCAAGGCACGGTCAGGCGAGGCAAGGCTAAGGCACGACAACGCAAGGCTAGGCAATGCACGGCAAGTCAAGGAAAGGGTAACCCAAGGCAAGGCACGGTAAGGCGCGGCAAGGCTAAGGCACGACAACGCAAGGCTAGGCAATAAACGGAAGGCAAGCAAAGAGTAACGGAAGGCAAGGAAGGCAAGGGAAAGCAGGGGAAGGCAAGGGTAACGGAAGGAACGGCACGGTAAGTGGAAACAAGGCTAAGGCACGACAACGCAGGGCTAGCCAATGCACGGCAAGGAAAGGAAAGTGTAACGCAAGGCAAGGCACCGTTACGCGAGGCAAGGCTAAGGCACGACAACGCAAGGCTAGGCAATGCACGGAAGGCAAGCAAAGAGTAACGGAAGGCAAGGAAGGCAAGGGAAAGCAAGGCAAGGCAAGGGTACCGGAAGGAACGGCACGGCAAGGGGAAACAAGGCTAAGGCACGGCAACGCACGGCTAGGCAATGAACGGCCAGGCAAGGAAAGGGTAACGGAAGGCAAGTCACGGTAAGGCAAGACAAGGCTAATGCACGACAACGCACGGCTAGGCAATGCACGGCCAGGCAAGGAAAGGGTAACGCAAGGCAAAGCACGGTGAGGCAAGACAAGGCAAATGCACGACAACGCACGGCTAGGCACTGCACGGCAAGGCAAGGAAAGGGTAACTCAAGGCAAGGCACGGTCAGGCGAGGCAAGGCTAAGGCACGACAACGCAAGGCTAGGCAATGCACGGAAGGCAAGCAAAGAGTAACGGAAGGCAAGGAAGGCAAGGGAAAGCAGGGGAAGGCAAGGGTAACGAAAGGAACGGCACGGTAAGGGGAAACAAGGCTAAGGCACGACAACACAGGGCTAGGCAATGCACGGCAAGGCAAGGAAAGGGTAACGCAAGGCAAGGCACGTTGAGGCAAGGCAAGGCTGATGCACGACAACGCACGGCTAGGCAATGCACGTTAAGGCAAGGAAAGGGTAACGCAAGGCAAGGCACGGTCAGGCGAGGCAAGGCTAAGGCACGACAACGCAAGGCTAGGCAATGCACGGCAAGGCAAGGAAAGGGTAACGCAAGGCAAGGCACGGTAAGGCGCGGCAAGGCTAAGGCACGACAACGCAAGGCTAGGCAATAAACGGAAGGCAAGCAAAGAGTAACGGAAGGCAAGGAAGGCAAGGGAAAGCAGGGGAAGGCAAGGTTAACGGAAGGAACGGCACGGTAAGGGGAAACAAGGCTAAGGCACGACAACGCAGGGCTAGGCAATGCACGGCAAGGCAAGGCAAGGCTAAGGCACGACAACGCACGGTTAGGCAATGCACGGCAAGGCAAGCAAAGAGTAACGGAAGGCAAGGAAGGCAAGGGAAAGCAAGGCAAGGCAAGGGTAACGGAAGGAACGGCACGGCAAGGGGAAACAAGGCTAATGCACGACAACGCACGGCTAGGCAATGCACGGCAAGGCAAGGAAAGGGTAACGCAAGGCAAGGCACGGTAAGGCAAGGCAAGGCTAATGCACGACAACGCACGGCTAGGCAATGCACGGCCAGGCAAAGAAAGGGTAACACAAGGCAAGGCACGGTCAGGCAAGGCAAGGCTAAGGCACGACAACGCTCGGCTAGGCAATGCACGGCAAGGCAAGGAAAGGGTAACGCAAGGCAAGGCACGGTCAGGCGAGGCAAGTCTAAGGCACGACAACGCAAGGCTAGGCAATGAACGGAAGGCAAGCAAAGAGTAACGGAAGGCAAGGAAGGCAAGGGAAGGAAGGGAAGGCAAGGGCAACGAAATGAACGGCACGGTAAGGGGAAACAAAGCTAAGGCACGACAATGCAGGGCTAGGCAATGCACGGCAAGGCAAGGAAAGGGTAACGCAAGGCAACGCACGGTGAGGCAAGACAAGGCAAATGCACGACAACGCACGGCTAGGCAATGCACGGCAAGGCAAGGAAAGGTTAACGCAAGGCAAGGCACGGTCAGGCGAGGCAAGGCTAAGGCACGACAACGCAAGGCTAGGCAATGCACGGCAAGTCAAGGAAAGGGTAACCCAAGGCAAGGCACGGTAAGGCGCGGCAAGGCTAAGGCACGACAACGCAAGGCTAGGCAATAAACGGAAGGCAAGCAAAGAGTAACGGAAGGCAAGGAAGGCAAGGGAAAGCAGGGGAAGGCAAGGGTAACGGAAGGAACGGCACGGTAAGTGGAAACAAGGCTAAGGCACGACAACGCAGGGCTAGCCAATGCACGGCAAGGAAAGGAAAGGGTAACGCAAGGCAAGGCACCGTTACGCGAGGCAAGGCTAAGGCACGACAAAGCAAGGCTAGGCAATGCACGGAAAGCAAGCAAAGAGTAACGGAAGGCAAGGAAGGCAAGGGAAAGCAAGGCAAGGCAAGGGTACCGGAAGGAACGGCACGGCAAGGGGAAACAAGGCTAAGGCACGGCAACGCACGGCTAGGCAATGCACGGCCAGGCAAGGAAAGGGTAACGCAAGGCAAGGCACGGTAAGGCAAGACAAGGCTAATGCACGACAACGCACGGCTAGGCAATGCACGGCCAGGCAAGGAAAGGGTAACGCAAGGCAAAGCACGGTGAGGCAAGACAAGGCAAATGCACGACAACGCACGGCTAAGCACTGCACGGCAAGGCAAGGAAAGGGTAACTCAAGGCAAGGCACGGTCAGGCGAGGCAAGGCTAAGGCACGACAACGCAAGGCTAGGCAATGCACGGAAGGCAAGCAAAGAGTAACGGAAGGCAAGGAAGGCAAGGGAAAGCAGGGGAAGGCAAGGGTAACGAAAGGAACGGCACGGTAAGGGGAAACAAGGCTAAGGCACGACAACACAGGGCTAGGCAATGCACGGCAAGGCAAGGAAAGGGTAACGCAAGGCAAGGCACGTTGAGGCAAGGCAAGGCTGATGCACGACAACGCACGGCTAGGCAATGCACGGCCAGGCAAGGAAAGGGTAACGCAAGGCAAGGCACGGTCAGGCGAGGCAAGGCTAAGGCACGACAACGCAAGGCTAGGCAATGCACGGCAAGGCAAGGAAAGGGTAACGCAAGGCAAGGCACGGTAAGGCGCGGCAAGGCTAAGGCACGACAACGCAATGCTAGGCAATAAACGGAAGGCAAGCAAAGAGTAACGGAAGGCAAGGAAGGCAAGGGAAAGCAGGGGAAGGCAAGGGTAACGGAAGGAACGGCACGGTAAGGGGAAACAAGGCTAAGGCACGACAACGCAGGGCTAGCCAATGCACGGCAAGGAAAGGAAAGGGTAACGCAAGGCAAGGCACCGTTACGCGAGGCAAGGCTAAGGCACTACAAAGCAAGGCTAGGCAATGCACGGAAGGCAAGCAAAGAGTAACGGAAGGCAAGGAATGCAAGGCAAAGCAAGGTAAGGGAAGGAACGGCACGGCAAGGGGAAACAAGGCTAAGGCACGGCAACGCAAGGCTAGGCAATGCACGGCCAGGCAAGGAAAGGGTAACGCAAGGCAAGGCACGGTAAGGCAAGACAAGGCTAATGCACGACAACGCACGGCTAGGCAATGCACGGCCTGGCAAGGAAAGGGTAACGCAAGGCAAGGCACGGTGAGGCAATGCAAGGCAAATGCACGACAACGCACGGCTAGGCAATGCACGGCAAGGCAAGGAAAGGGTAACGCAAGGCAAGGCACGGTCAGGCGAGGCAAGTCTAAGGCACGACAACGCAAGGCTAGGCAATGAACGGAAGGCAAGCAAAGAGTAACGGAAGGCAAGGAAGGCAAGGGAAGGAAGGGAAGGCAAGGGCAACGAAACGAACGGCACGGTAAGGGGAAACAAAGCTAAGGCACGACAATGCAGGGCTAGGCAATGCACGGCAAGGCAACGAAAGGGTAACGCAAGGCAAAGCACGGTGAGGCAAGACAAGGCAAATGCACGACAACGCACGGCTAGGCAATGCACGGCAAGGCAAAGAAAGGGTAACGCAAGGCAAGGCACGGTCAGGCGAGGCAAGTCTAAGGCACGACAACGCAAGGCTAGGCAATGAACGGAAGGCAAGCAAAGAGTAACGGAAGGCAAGGAAGGCAAGGGAAAGCAAGGCAAGGCAAGGGTAACAGAAGGAACGGCACGGCAAGGGGAAACAAGGCTAAGGCACGGCAACGCAGGGCTAGGCAATGCACGGCAAGGCAAGGAAAGGGTAACGCAAGGCAAGGCACGGTGAGGCAAGGCAAGGCTGATGCACGACAACGCACGGCTAGGCAATGCACGGAAGGCAAGCAAAGAGTAAAGGAAAGCAAGGAAGGCAAGGGAAAGCAAGGGAAGGCAAGGGCAACGAAAGGAACGGCACGGTAAGGGGAAACAAAGCTAAGGCACGACAATGCAGGGCTAGGCAATGCACGGCAAGGCAAGGAAAGGGTAACGCAAGGCAAAGCACGGTGAGGCAAGACAAGGCAAATGCACGACAACGCACGGCTAGGCACTGCACGGCAAGGCAAGGAAGGGTAACTCAAGGCAAGGCACGGTCAGGCGAGGCAAGGCTAAGGCACGACAACGCAAGGCAAGGCAATGCACGGAAGGCAAGCAAAGAGTAACGGAAGGCAAGGAAGGCAAGGGAAAGCAGGGGAAGGCAAGGGTAACGAAAGGAACGGCACGGTAAGGGGAAACAAGGCTAAGGCACGACAACGCAGGGCTAGCCAATGCACGGCAAGGAAAGGAAAGGGTAACGCAAGGCAAGGCACCGTTACGCGAGGCAAGGCTAAGGCACGACAACGCAAGGCTAGGCAATGCACGGAAGGCAAGCAAAGAGTAACGGAAGGCAAGGAAGGCTAGGGAAAGCAGGGAAAGGCAAGGGTAACGGAAGGAACGGCACGGTACGGGCAAACAAGACTAAGGCACGACAACACAGGGCTAGGCAATGCAGGGCAAGGCAAGGAAATGGTAACGCAAGGCAAGGCACGGTTTGGGGAGGCAAAGCTAATGCACGACAACGCAAGGCTAGGCAGTGCACGGCTAGGCAAGGAAAGAGTAACGGAAGGAAAGGAAGGCAAGGCAAAGCAAGGCAAGGCAAGTGTAACAAAAGGCAAGGCACGGGAAGGGGAAACAAGGCTAAGGAACGGCAACGCACGGCTACGCAATGCACGGCCAGGCAAGGAAACGGTAACGCAAGGCAAGGCACGGTAAGGCAAGACAAGGCTAATGCACGACAACGCACGGCTAGGCAATGCACGGCCAGGCAAGGAAAGGGTAACGCAAGGCAAGGCACGGTGAGGCAAGGCAAGGCAAATGCACGACAACGCACGGCTAGGCAATGCACGGCAAGGCAAGGAAAGGGTAACGCAAGGCAAGGCACGGTCAGGCGAGGCAAGGCTAAGGCACGACAACGCAAGGCTAGGCAATGAACGGAAGGCAAGCAAAGAGTAACGGAAGGCAAGGAAGGCAAGGGAAAGCAAGGGAAGGCAAGGGCAACGAAAGGAACGGCACGGTAAGGGGAAACAAAGCTAAGGCACGACAATGCAGGGCTAGGCAATGCACGGCAAGGCAAGGAAAGGGTAACGCAAGGCAAGGCACGGTCAGGCGAGGCAAGGCTAAGGCACGACAACGCAAGGCTAGGCAATGCACGGCAAGTCAAGGAAAGGGTAACCCAAGGCAAGGCACGGTAAGGCGCGGCAAGGCTAAGGCACGACAACGCAAGGCTAGGCAATAAACGGAAGGCAAGCAAAGAGTAACGGAAGGCAAGGAAGGCAAGGGAAAGCAGGGGAAGGCAAGGGTAACGGAAGGAACGGCACGGTAAGTGGAAACAAGGCTAAGGCACGACAACGCAGGGCTAGCCAATGCACGGCAAGGAAAGGAAAGGGTAACGCAAGGCAAGGCACCGTTACGCGAGGCAAGGCTAAGGCACGACAAAGCAAGGCTAGGCAATGCACGGAAAGCAAGCAAAGAGTAACGGAAGGCAAGGAAGGCAAGGGAAAGCAAGGCAAGGCAAGGGTACCGGAAGGAACGGCACGGCAAGGGGAAACAAGGCTAAGGCACGGCAACGCACGGCTAGGCAATGCACGGCCAGGCAAGGAAAGGGTAACGCAAGGCAAGGCACGGTAAGGCAAGACAAGGCTAATGCACGACAACGCACGGCTAGGCAATGCACGGCCAGGCAAGGAAAGGGTAACGCAAGGCAAAGCACGGTGAGGCAAGACAAGGCAAATGCACGACAACGCACGGCTAAGCACTGCACGGCAAGGCAAGGAAAGGGTAACTCAAGGCAAGGCACGGTCAGGCGAGGCAAGGCTAAGGCACGACAACGCAAGGCTAGGCAATGCACGGAAGGCAAGCAAAGAGTAACGGAAGGCAAGGAAGGCAAGGGAAAGCAGGGGAAGGCAAGGGTAACGAAAGGAACGGCACGGTAAGGGGAAACAAGGCTAAGGCACGACAACACAGGGCTAGGCAATGCACGGCAAGGCAAGGAAAGGGTAACGCAAGGCAAGGCACGTTGAGGCAAGGCAAGGCTGATGCACGACAACGCACGGCTAGGCAATGCACGGCCAGGCAAGGAAAGGGTAACGCAAGGCAAGGCACGGTCAGGCGAGGCAAGGCTAAGGCACGACAACGCAAGGCTAGGCAATGCACGGCAAGGCAAGGAAAGGGTAACGCAAGGCAAGGCACGGTAAGGCGCGGCAAGGCTAAGGCACGACAACGCAATGCTAGGCAATAAACGGAAGGCAAGCAAAGAGTAACGGAAGGCAAGGAAGGCAAGGGAAAGCAGGGGAAGGCAAGGGTAACGGAAGGAACGGCACGGTAAGGGGAAACAAGGCTAAGGCACGACAACGCAGGGCTAGCCAATGCACGGCAAGGAAAGGAAAGGGTAACGCAAGGCAAGGCACCGTTACGCGAGGCAAGGCTAAGGCACGACAAAGCAAGGCTAGGCAATGCACGGAAGGCAAGCAAAGAGTAACGGAAGGCAAGGAAGGCAAGGGAAAGCAAGGCAAGGCAAGGGTAACGGAAGGAACGGCACGGCAAGGGGAAACAAGGCTAAGGCACGGCAACGCAAGGCTAGGCAATGCACGGCCAGGCAAGGAAAGGGTAACGCAAGGCAAGGCACGGTAAGGCAAGACAAGGCTAATGCACGACAACGCACGGCTAGGCAATGCACGGCCTGGCAAGGAAAGGGTAACGCAAGGCAAGGCACGGTGAGGCAAGGCAAGGCAAATGCACGACAACGCACGGCTAGGCAATGCACGGCAAGGCAAGGAAAGGGTAACGCAAGGCAAGGCACGGTCAGGCGAGGCAAGTCTAAGGCACGACAACGCAAGGCTAGGCAATGAACGGAAGGCAAGCAAAGAGTAACGGAAGGCAAGGAAGGCAAGGGAAGGAAGGGAAGGCAAGGGCAACGAAACGAACGGCACGGTAAGGGGAAACAAAGCTAAGGCACGACAATGCAGGGCTAGGCAATGCACGGCAAGGCAAGGAAAGGGTAACGCAAGGCAAAGCACGGTGAGGCAAGACAAGGCAAATGCACGACAACGCACGGCTAGGCAATGCACGGCAAGGCAAAGAAAGGGTAACGCAAGGCAAGGCACGGTCAGGCGAGGCAAGTCTAAGGCACGACAACGCAAGGCTAGGCAATGAACGGAAGGCAAGCAAAGAGTAACGGAAGGCAAGGAAGGCAAGGGAAAGCAAGGCAAGGCAAGGGTAACAGAAGGAACGGCACGGCAAGGGGAAACAAGGCTAAGGCACGGCAACGCAGGGCTAGGCAATGCACGGCAAGGCAAGGAAAGGGTAACGCAAGGCAAGGCACGGTGAGGCAAGGCAAGGCTGATGCACGACAACGCACGGCTAGGCAATGCACGGAAGGCAAGCAAAGAGTAAAGGAAAGCAAGGAAGGCAAGGGAAAGCAAGGGAAGGCAAGGGCAACGAAAGGAACGGCACGGTAAGGGGAAACAAAGCTAAGGCACGACAATGCAGGGCTAGGCAATGCACGGCAAGGCAAGGAAAGGGTAACGCAAGGCAAAGCACGGTGAGGCAAGACAAGGCAAATGCACGACAACGCACGGCTAGGCACTGCACGGCAAGGCAAGGAAGGGTAACTCAAGGCAAGGCACGGTCAGGCGAGGCAAGGCTAAGGCACGACAACGCAAGGCAAGGCAATGCACGGAAGGCAAGCAAAGAGTAACGGAAGGCAAGGAAGGCAAGGGAAAGCAGGGGAAGGCAAGGGTAACGAAAGGAACGGCACGGTAAGGGGAAACAAGGCTAAGGCACGACAACGCAGGGCTAGCCAATGCACGGCAAGGAAAGGAAAGGGTAACGCAAGGCAAGGCACCGTTACGCGAGGCAAGGCTAAGGCACGACAACGCAAGGCTAGGCAATGCACGGAAGGCAAGCAAAGAGTAACGGAAGGCAAGGAAGGCTAGGGAAAGCAGGGAAAGGCAAGGGTAACGGAAGGAACGGCACGGTACGGGCAAACAAGACTAAGGCACGACAACACAGGGCTAGGCAATGCAGGGCAAGGCAAGGAAATGGTAACGCAAGGCAAGGCACGGTTTGGGGAGGCAAAGCTAATGCACGACAACGCAAGGCTAGGCAGTGCACGGCTAGGCAAGGAAAGAGTAACGGAAGGAAAGGAAGGCAAGGCAAAGCAAGGCAAGGCAAGTGTAACAAAAGGCAAGGCACGGGAAGGGGAAACAAGGCTAAGGAACGGCAACGCACGGCTACGCAATGCACGGCCAGGCAAGGAAACGGTAACGCAAGGCAAGGCACGGTCAGGCGAGGCAAGGCTAAGGCACGACAACGCACGGCTAGGCAATGCACGGCCAGGCAAGGAAAGGGTAACGCAAGGCAAGGCACGGTGAGGCAAGGCAAGGCAAATGCACGACAACGCACGGCTAGGCAATGCACGCCAAGGCAAGGAAAGGGTAACGCAAGGCAAGGCACGGTCAGGCGAGGCAAGGCTAAGGCACGACAACGCAAGGCTAGGCAATGAACGGAAGGCAAGCAAAGAGTAACGGAAGGCAAGGAAGGCAAGGGAAAGCAAGGGAAGGCAAGGGCAATGAAAGGAACGGCACGGTAAGGGGAAACAAAGCTAAGGCACGACAATGCAGGGCTAGGCAATGCACGGCAAGGCAAGGAAAGGGTAACGCAAGGCAAAGCACGGTGAGGCAAGACAAGGCAAATGCACGACAACGCACGGCTAGGCAATGCACGGCCAGGCAAGGAAAGGGTAACTCAAGGCAAGGCACGGTCAGGCGAGGCAAGGCTAAGGCACGACAACGCAAGGCTAGGCAATGCACGGAAGGCAAGCAAAGAGTAACGGAAGGCAAGGAAGGCAAGGGAAAGCAGGCGAAGGCAAGGGTAACGAAAGGAACGGCACGGTAAGGGGAAACAAGGCTAAGGCACGACAACACAGGGCTAGGCAATGCAGGGCAAGGCAAGGAAAGGGTAACGCAAGGCAAGGCACGGTTTGGGGAGGAAGGGGAATGCACGACAACGCAAGGCTAGGCAATGCACGGAAGGCAAGCAAAGAGTAACGGAAGGCAAGGAAGGCAAGGGAAAGCAAGGCAAGGCAAGGGTAACAGAAGGAACGGCACGGCAAGGGGAAACAAGGCTAAGGCACTGCAACGCACGGCTAGGCAATGCACGGCAAGGCAAGGAAAGGGTAACGCAAGGCAAGGCACGGTGAGGCAAGGCAAGGCAAAGGCACGACAACGCACGGCTAGGCAATGCACGGCAAGGCAAGGAAAGGGTAACGCAAGGCAAGGCACGGTCAGGCGAGGCAAGTCTAAGGCACGACAACGCAAGGCTAGGCAATGAACGGAAGGCAAGCAAAGAGTAACGGAAGGCAAGGAAGGCAAGGGAAAGCAAGGGAAGGCAAGGGCAACGAAAGGAACGGCACGGTAAGGGGAAACAAAGCTAAGGCACGACAATGCAGGGCTAGGCAATGCACGGCAAGGCAAGGAAAGGGTAACGCAAGGCAAAGCACGGTGAGGCAAGACAAGGCAATGCACGACAATGCACGGCCAGGCAAGGAAAGGGTAACGCAAGGCAAGGCACGGTCAGGCGAGGCAAGGCTAAGGCACGACAACGCAAGGCTAGGCAATGCACGGAAGGCAAGCAAAGAGTAACGGAAGGCAAGGAAGGCAAGGGAAAGCAGGGGAAGGCAAGGGTAACGAAAGGAACGGCACGGTAAGGGGAAACAAGGCTAAGGCACGACAACACAGGGCTAGGCAATGCAGGGCAAGGCAAGGAAAGGGTAACGCAAGGCAAGGCACGGTTTGGGGAGGAAGGGGAATGCACGACAACGCAAGGCTAGGCAATGCACGGAAGGCAAGCAAAGAGTAACGGAAGGCAAGGAAGGCAAGGGAAAGCAAGGCAAGGCAAGGGTAACAGAAGGAACGGCACGGCAAGGGGAAACAAGGCTAAGGCACTGCAACGCACGGCTAGGCAATGCACGGCAAGGCAAGGAAAGGGTAACGCAAGGCAAGGCACGGTCAGGCGAGGCAAGGCTAAGGCACGACAACGCAAGGCTAGGCAATGCACGGCAAGGCAAGGAAAGGGTAACGCAAGGCAAGGCACGGCAAGGGGAAACAAGGCTAAGGCACGACAACGCAAGGCTAGGCAATGAACGGAAGGCAAGGAAAGGGTAACGCAAGACAAGGCACTGTCAGGCGAGGCAAGGCTAAGGCACGACAACCCAAGGCTAGGCAATGCACGGAAGGAAAGCAAAGAGTAACGGAAGGCAATGAAAGGAAGGGAAAGCAAGGCAAGGTAAGGGTAACGCAAGGCAAGGCACGGTGAGGCAAGGCAAGGCTGATGCACGACAACGCACGGCTAGGCAGTGCACGGCTAGGCAAGGAAAGAGTAACGGAAGGAAAGGAAGGCAAGGCAAAGCAAGGCAAGGCAAGTTTAACAAAAGGCAAGGCACGGCAAGGGGAAACAAGGCTAAGGAACGGCAACGCACGGCTACGCAATGCACGGCCAGGCAAGGAAAGGGTAACGCAAGGCAAGGCACGGTAAGGCAAGACAAGGCTAATGCACGAAAACGCAAGGCTAGGCAATGCACGGCCAGGCAAGGAAAGGGTAACGCAAGGCAAGGCACGGTGAGGCAAGGCAAGGCAAATGCACGACAACGCACGGCTAGGCAATGCACGGCAAGGCAAGGAAAGGGTAACGCAAGGCAAGGCACGGTCAGGCGAGGCAGGGCTAAGGCACGACAACGCAAGGCTAGGCAATGAACGGAAGGCAAGCAAAGAGTAACGGAAGGCAAGGAAGGCAAGGGAAAGCAAGGGAAGGCAAGGGCAACGAAAGGAACGGCACGGTAAGGGGAAACAAGGCTAAGGCACGACATCGCAGGGCTAGGCAATGCAGGGCAAGGCAAGGAAAGGGTAACGCAAGGCAAGGCACGGTTTGGGGAGGAAGGCTAATGCACGACAACGCAAGGCTAGGCAGTGCACGGAAGGCAAGCAAAGAGTAACGGAAGGCAAGGAAGGCAAGGGAAAGCAAGGCAAGGCAAGGGTAACAGAAGGAACGGCACGGCAAGGGGAAACAAGGCTAAGGCACTGCAACGCACGGCTAGGCAATGCACGGCAAGGCAAGGAAAGGGTAACGCAAGGCAAGGCACGGTGAGGCAAGGCAAGGCTGATGCACGACAACGCAAGGCTAGGCAATGCACGGCAAGGCAAGGAAAGGGTAACGCAAGCCAAGGCACGGTCAGGCGAGGCAAGGCTAATGCACGACAACGCAAGGCTAGGCAGTGCACGGCTAGGCAAGGAAAGAGTAACGGAAGGAAAGGAAGGCAAGGGAAAGCAAGGCAAGGCAAGGGTAACGGAAGGAACGGCACGGCAAGGGGAAACAAGGCTAAGGCACTGCAACGCACGGCTAGGCAATGCACGGCAAGGCAAGGAAAGGGTAACGCAAGCCAAGGCACGGTTTGGGGAGGCAAAGCTAATGCACGACAACGCAAGGCTAGGCAGTGCACGGCTAGGCAAGGAAAGAGTAACGGAAGGAAAGGAAGGCAAGGCAAAGCAAGGCAAGGCAAGTGTAAAAAAAGGCAAGGCACGGCAAGGGGAAACAAGGCTAAGGAACGGCAACGCACGGCTACGCAATGCACGGCCAGGCAAGGAAAGGGTAACGCAAGGCAAGGCACGGTAAGGCAAGACAAGGCTAATGCACGACAACGCACGGCTAGGCAATGCACGGCCAGGCAAGGAAAGGGTAACGCAAGGCAAGGCACGGTGAGGCAAGGCAAGGCAAATGCACGACAACGCACGGCTAGGCAATGCACGGCAAGGCAAGGAAAGGGTAACGCAAGGCAAGGCACGGTCAGGCGAGGCAAGGCTAAGGCACGACAACGCAAGGCTAGGCAATGCACGGAAGGCAAGAAAAGAGTAACGGAAGGCAAGGAAGGCAAGGGAAAGCAAGGGAAGGCAAGGGCAACGAAAGGAACGGCACGGTAAGGGGAAACAAAGCTAAGGCACGACAATGCACGGCTAGGCAATGCACGGCAAGGCAAGGAAAGGGTAACGCAAGGCAAAGCACGGTGAGGCAAGACAAGTCAAATGCACGACAACGCACGGCTAGGCAATGCACGGCAAGGCAAGGAAAGGGTAACGCAAGGCAAGGCACGATCAGGCGAGGCAAGGCTAAGGCACGACAACGCAAGGCTAGGCAATAAACGGAAGGCAAGCAAAGAGTAAAGGAAGGCAAGGAAGGCAAGGGAAAGCAGGGGAAGGCAAGGGTAACGGAAGGAACGGCACGGTAAGGGGAAACAAGGCTAAGGCACGACAACGCAGGGCTAGCCAATGCACGGCAAGGAAAGGAAAGGGTAACGCAAGGCAAGGCACCGTTACGCGAGGCAAGGCTAAGGCACGACAACGCAAGGCTAGGCAATGCACGGAAGGCAAGCAAAGAGTAACGGAAGGCAAGGAAGGCAAGGGAAAGCAAGGCAAGGCAAGGGTACCGGAAGGAACGGCACGGCAAGGGGAAACAAGGCTAAGGCACGGCAACGCACGGCTATGCAATGCACGGCCAGGCAAGGAAAGGGTAACGCAAGGCAAGGCACGGTAAGGCAAGACAAGGGTAATGCACGACAACGCACGGCTAGGCAATGCACGGCCAGGCAAGGAAAGGGTAACGCAAGGCAAGGCACGGTGAGGCAAGGCAAGGCTAATGCACGACAACGCACGGCTAGGCAATGCAAGGCAAGGCAAGGAAAGGGTAACGCAAGGCAAGGCACGGTCAGGCGAGGCAAGGCTAAGGCACGACAACGCAAGGCTAGGCAATGCACGGAAGGCAAGCAAGGAGTAACGGAAGGCAAGGAAGGCAAGGGAAAGCAGGGGAAGGCAAGGGTAACGAAAGGAACGGCACGGTAAGGGGAAACAAGGCTAAGGCACGACAACACAGGGCTAGGCAATGCAGGGCAAGGCAAGGAAAGGGTAAGGCAAGGCAAGGCACGGTTTGGGGAGGAAGGCGAATGCACGACAACGCAAGGCTAGGCAATGCACGGAAGGCAAGCAAAGAGTAACAGAAGGCAAGGAAGGCAAGGGAAAGCAAGGCAAGGCAAGGGTAACAGAAGGAACGGCACGGCAAGGGGAAACAAGGCTAAGGCACGGCAACGCACGGCTAGGCAATGCACGGCAAGGCAAGGAAAGGGTAACGCAAGGCAAGGCACGGTGAGGCAAGGCAAGGCTGATGCACGACAACGCACGGCTAGGCAATTCACGGCAAGGCAAGGAAAGGGTAACGAAAGGCAAGGCACGGTGAGGCAAGGCAAGGCTGATGCACGACAACGCACGGCTAGGCAATGCACGGCAAGGCAAGGAAAGGGTAACGCAAGGCAAGGCACGGTCAGGCGAGGCAAGGCTAAGGCACGACAACGCAAGGCTAGGCAATGCACGGCAAGGCAAGGAAAGGGTAACGCAAGGCAAGGCACGGTAAGGCGCGGCAAGGCTAAGGCACGACAACGCAAGGCTAGGCAATAAACGGAAGGCAAGCAAAGAGTAACGGAAGGCAAGGAAGGCAAGGGAAATCAGGGGAAGGCAAGGGTAACGGAAGGAACGGCACGGTAAGGGGAAACAAGGCTAAGGCACGACAACGCAGGGCTAGCCAATGCACGGCAAGGAAAGGAAAGGGTAACGCAAGGCAAGGCACCGTTACGCGAGGCAAGGCTAGGGCATGACAACGCAAGGCTAGGCAATGCACGGAAGGCAAGCAAAGAGTAACGGAAGGCAAGGAAGGCAAGGGAAAGCAAGGCAAGGCAAGGGTAACGGAAGGAACGGCACGGCAAGGGGAAACAAGGCTAACGCACGGCAACGCACGGCTAGGCAATGCACGGCAAGGCAAGGAAAGGGTAACGCAAGGCAAGGCACGGTCAGGCGAGGCAAGGCTAAGGCACGACAACGCAAGGCTAGGCAATGCACGGAAGGCAAGCAAAGAGGAACGGAAGGCAAGGAAGGCTAGGGAAAGCAGGGAAAGGCAAGGGTAACGGAAGGAACGGCACGGTAAGGGCCAACAAGACTAAGGCACGACAACACAGGGATAGGCAATGCAGGGCAAGGCAAGGAAATGGTAACGCAAGGCAAGACACGGTTTGGGGAGGCAAAGCTAATGCACGACAACGCAAGGCTAGGCAGTGCACGGCTAGGCAAGGAAAGAGTAACGGAAGGAAAGGAAGGCAAGGCAAAGCAAGGCAAGGCAAGTGTAACAAAAGGCAAGTCACGGCAAGGGGAAACAAGGCTAAGGAACGGCAACGCACGGCTACGCAATGCACGGCCAGGCAAGGAAAGCGTAACGCAAGGCAAGGCACGGTAAGGCAAGACAAGGCTAATGTACGACAACGCACGGCTAGGCAATGCACGGCCAGGCAAGGAAAGGGTAACGCAAGGCAAGGCACGGTGAGGCAAGGCAAGGCAAATGCACGACAACGCACGGCTAGGCAATGCACGGCAAGGGAAGGAAAGGGTAACGCAAGGCAAGGCACGGTCAGGCGAGGCAAGGCTAAGGCACGACAACGCAAGGCTAGGCAATGAACGGAAGGCAAGCAAAGAGTAACGGAAGGCAAGGAAGGCAAGGGAAAGGAAGGGAAGGCAAGGGCAACGAAAGGAACGGCACGGTAAGGGGAAACAAAGCTAAGGCACGACAATGCAGGGCTAGGCAATGCACGGCAAGGCAAGGAAAGGGTAACGCAAGGCAAAGCACGGTGAGGCAAGACAAGGCAAATGCGCGACAACGCACGGCTAGGCAATGCACGGCAAGGCAAGGAAAGGGTAACGCATGGCAAGGCACGGTTTGGGGAGGAAGGCGAATGCACGACAACGCAAGGCTAGGCAATGCCGGAAGGGAAGCAAAGAGGAACGGAAGGCAAGGAAGGCTAGGGAAAGCAGGGAAAGGCAAGGGTAACGGAAGGAACGGCACGGTAAGGGCAAACAAGACTAAGGCACGACAACACAGGGCTAGGCAATGCAGGGCAAGGCAAGGAAATGGTAACGCAAGGCAAGGCACGGTTTGGGGAGGCAAAGCTAATGCACGACAACGCAAGGCTAGGCAGTGCACGGCTAGGCAAGGAAAGAGTAACGGAAGGAAAGGAAGGCAAGGCAAAGCAAGGCAAGGCAAGTGTAACAAAAGGGAAGGCACGGGAAGGGGAAACAAGGCTAAGGAACGGCAACGCACGGCTACGCAATGCACGGCCAGGCAAGGAAACGGTAACGCAAGGCAAGGCACGGTAAGGCAAGACAAGGCTAATGCACGACAACGCACGGCTAGGCAATGCACGGCCAGGCAAGGGAAGGGTAACGCAAGGCAAGGCACGGTGAGGCAAGGCAAGGCAAATGCACGACAACGCACGGCTAGGCAATGCACTGCAAGGCAAGGAAAGGGTAACGCAAGGCAAGGCACGGTCAGGCGAGGCAAGGCTAAGGCACGACAACGCAAGGCTAGGCAATGAACGGAAGGCAAGCAAAGAGTAACGGAAGGCAAGGAAGGCAAGGGAAAGCAAGGGAAGGCAAGGGCAACGAAAGGAACGGCACGGTAAGGGGAAACAAAGCTAAGGCACGACAATGCAGGGCTAGGCAATGCACGGCAAGGCAAGGAAAGGGTAACGCAAGGCAAAGCACGGTGAGGCAAGACAAGGCAAATGCACGACAACGCACGGCTAGGCAATGCACGGCCAGGCAAGGAAAGGGTAACTCAAGGCAAGGCACGGTCAGGCGAGGCAAGGCTAAGGCACGACAACGCAAGGCTAGGCAATGCACGGAAGGCAATCAAAGAGTAACGGAAGGCAAGGAAGGCAAGGGAAAGCAGGGGAAGGCAAGGGTAACGAAAGGAACGGCACGGTAAGGGGAAACAAGGCTAAGGCACGACAACACAGGGCTAGGCAATGCAGGGCAAGGCAAGGAAAGGGTAACGCAAGGCAAGGCACGGTTTGGGGAGGAAGGGGAATGCACGACAACGCAAGGCTAGGCAATGCACGGAAGGCAAGCAAAGAGTAACGGAAGGCAAGGAAGGCAAGGGAAAGCAAGGCAAGGCAAGGGTAACAGAAGGAACGGCACGGCAAGGGGAAACAAGGCTAAGGCACTGCAACGCACGGCTAGGCAATGCACGGCAAGGCAAGGAAAGGGTAACGCAAGGCAAGGCACGGTCAGGCGACGCAAGGCTAAGGCACGACAACGCAAGGCTAGGCAATGCACGGCAAGGCAAGGAAAGGGTAACGCAAGGCAAGGCACGGTAAGGCGCGGCAAGGCTAAGGCACGACAACGCAAGGCTAGGCAATAAACGGAAGGCAAGCAAAGAGTAACGGAAGGCAAGGAAGGCAAGGGAAAGCAGGGGAAGGCAAGGGTAACGGAAGGAACGGCACGGTAAGGGGAAACAAGGCTAAGGCACGACAACGCAGGGCTAGCCAATGCACGGCAAGGAAAGGAAAGGGTAACGCAAGGCAAGGCACCGTTACGCGAGGCAAGGCTAGGGCATGACAACGCAAGGCTAGGCAATGCACGGAAGGCAAGCAAAGAGTAACGGAAGGCCAGGAAGGCAAGGGAAAGCAAGGCAAGGCAAGGGTAACGGAAGGAACGGCACGGCAAGGGGAAACAAGGCTAAGGCACGGCAACGCACGGCTAGGCAATGCACGGCAAGGCAAGGAAAGGGTAACGGAAGGCAAGGCACGGTCAGGCGAGGCAAGGCTAAGGCACGACAACGCAAGGCTAGGCAATGCACGGAAGGCAAGCAAAGAGGAACGGAAGGCAAGGAAGGCTAGGGAAAGCAGGGAAAGGCAAGGGTAACGGAAGGAACGGCACGGTAAGGGCCAACAAGACTAAGGCACGACAACACAGGGCTAGGCAATGCAGGGCAAGGCAAGGAAATGGTAACGCAAGGCAAGGCACGGTTTGGGGAGGCAAAGCTAATGCACGACAACGCAAGGCTAGGCAGTGCACGGCTAGGCAAGGAAAGAGTAACGGAAGGAAAGGAAGGCAAGGCAAAGCAAGGCAAGGCAAGTGTAACAAAAGGCAAGTCACGGCAAGGGGAAACAAGGCTAAGGAACGGCAACGCACGGCTATGCAATGCACGGCCAGGCAAGGAAAGCGTAACGCAAGGCAAGGCACGGTGAGGCAAGGCAAGGCTAATGCACGACAACGCACGGCTAACGCAAGGCAAGGCACGGTCAGGCGAGGCAAGGCTAATGCACGACAACGCACGGCTAGGCAATGCACGGCAAGGCACGGAAAGGGTAACGCAAGGCAAGGCACGGTCAGGCGAGGCAAGGCTAAGGCACGACAACGCAAGGCTAGGCAATGAACGGAAGGCAAGCAAAGAGTAACGGAAGGCAAGGAAGGCAAGGGAAAGCAAGGGAAGGCAAGGGCAACGAAAGGAACGGCACGGTAAGGGGAAACAAAGCTAAGGCACGACAATGCAGGGCTAGGCAATGCACGGCAAGGCAAGGAAAGGGTAACGCAAGGCAAAGCACGGTGAGGCAAGGCAAGGCTAATGCACGACAACGCACGGCTAGGCAATACACGGCAAGGTAAGGACAGGGTAACGCAAGGCAAGGCATGGTCAGGCGAAGCAAGGCTAAGGCACGACAAAGCAAGGCTAGGCAATGCACGGAAGGCAAGCAAAGAGTAACGGAAGGCAAGGAAGGCAAGGGAAAGCAAGGCAAGGCAAGGGTAACCGAAGGAACGGCACGGTAAGGGGAAACAAGGCTAAGGCACGACAAAACAGGGCTAGGCAATGCAGGGCAAGGCAAGGAAAGGGTAACGCAAGGCAAGGCACGGTTTGGGGAGGAAGGCGAATGCACGACAACGCAAGGCTAGGCAATGCACGGAAGGGAAGCAAAGAGGAACGGAAGGCAAGGAAGGCTAGGGAAAGCAGGGAAAGGCAAGGGTAACGGAAGGAACGGCACGGTACGGGCAAACAAGACTAAGGCACGACAACACAGGGCTAGGCAATGCAGGGCAAGGCAAGGAAATGGTAACGCAAGGCAAGGCACGGTTTGGGGAGGCAAAGCTAATGCACGACAACGCAAGGCTAGGCAGTGCACGGCTAGGCAAGGAAAGAGTAACGGAAGGAAAGGAAGGCAAGGCAAAGCAAGGCAAGGCAAGTGTAACAAAAGGCAAGGCACGGGAAGGGGAAACAAGGCTAAGGAACGGCAACGCACGGCTACGCAATGCACGGCCAGGCAAGGAAACGGTAACGCAAGGCAAGGCACGGTAAGGCAAGACAAGGCTAATGCACGACAACGCACGGCTAGGCAATGCACGGCCAGGCAAGGAAAGGGTAACGCAAGGCAAGGCACGGTGAGGCAAGGCAAGGCAAATGCACGACAACGCACGGCTAGGCAATGCACGGCAAGGCAAGGAAAGGGTAACGCAAGGCAAGGCACGGTCAGGCGAGGCAAGGCTAAGGCACGACAACGCAAGGCTAGGCAATGAACGGAAGGCAAGCAAAGAGTAACGGAAGGCAAGGAAGGCAAGGGAAAGCAAGGGAAGGCAAGGGCAACGAAAGGAACGGCACGGTAAGGGGAAACAAAGCTAAGGCACAACAATGCAGGGCTAGGCAATGCACGGCAAGGCAAGGAAAGGGTAACGCAAGGCAAAGCACGGTGAGGCAAGACAAGGCAAATGCACGACAACGCACGGCTAGGCAATGCACGGCCAGGCAAGGAAAGGGTAACTCAAGGCAAGGCACGGTCAGGCGAGGCAAGGCTAAGGCACGACAACGCAAGGCTAGGCAATGCACGGAAGGCAAGCAAAGAGTAACGGAAGGCAAGGAAGGCAAGGGAAAGCAGGGGAAGGCAAGGGTAACGAAAGGAACGGCACGGTAAGGGGAAACAAGGCTAAGGCACGACAACACAGGGCTAGGCAATGCAGGGCAAGGCAAGGAAAGGGTAACGCAAGGCAAGGCACGGTTTGGGGAGGAAGGGGAATGCACGACAACGCAAGGCTAGGCAATGCACGGAAGGCAAGCAAAGAGTAACGGAAGGCAAGGAAGGCAAGGGAAAGCAAGGCAAGGCAAGGGTAACAGAAGGAACGGCACGGCAAGGGGAAACAAGGCTAAGGCACGGCAACGCACGGCTAGGCAATGCACGGCAAGGCAAGGAAAGGGTAACGCAAGGCAAGGCACGGTAAGGCGCGGCAAGGCTAAGGCACGACAACGCAAGGCTAGGCAATAAACGGAAGGCAAGGAAAGGGTAACGCAAGGCAAGGCACGGTCAGGCGAGGCAAGGCTAAGGCACGACAACGCAAGGCTAGGCAATGCACGGAAGGAAAGCAAAGAGTAACGGAAGGCAATGAAAGGAAGGGAAAGCAAGGCAAGGTAAGGGTAACGCAAGGCAAGGCACGGTGAGGCAAGGCAAGGCTGATGCACGACAACTCACGGCTAGGCAATGCACGGCAAGGCAAGGAAAGGGTAACGCAAGGCAAGGCACGGTCAGGCGAGGCAAGGCTAAGGCACGACAACGCAAGGCTAGGCAATGCACGGAAGGCAAGCAAAGAGTAACGGAAGGCAAGGAAGGCAAGGGAAAGCAGGGGAAGGCAAGGGTAACGAAAGGAACGGCACGGTAAGGGGAAACAAGGCTAAGGCACGACAACGCACGGCTATGCAATGCACGGCAAGGCAAGGAAAGGGTAACGCAAGGCAAGGCACGGTGAGGCAAGGCAAGGCTAAGGCACGGCAACGCACGGCTAGGCAATGCACGGCAAGGCAAGGAAAGGTTAACGCAAGGCAAGGCACGGTCAGGCGAGGCAAGGCTAAGGCACGACAACGCAAGGCTAGGCAATGCACGGCAAGTCAAGGAAAGGGTAACGCAAGGCAAGGCACGGTAAGGCGCGGCAAGGCTAAGGCACGACAACGCAAGGCTAGGCAATAAACGGAAGGCAAGCAAAGAGTAACGGAAGGCAAGGAAGGCAAGGGAAAGCAGGGGAAGGCAAGGGTAACGGAAGGAACGGCACGGTAAGTGGAAACAAGGCTAAGGCACGACAACGCAGGGCTAGCCAATGCACGGCAAGGAAAGGAAAGGGTAACGCAAGGCAAGGCACCGTTACGCGAGGCAAGGCTAAGGCACGACAAAGCAAGGCTAGGCAATGCACGGAAAGCAAGCAAAGAGTAACGGAAGGCAAGGAAGGCAAGGGAAAGCAAGGCAAGGCAAGGGTACCGGAAGGAACGGCACGGCAAGGGGAAACAAGGCTAAGGCACGGCAACGCACGGCTAGGCAATGCACGGCCAGGCAAGGAAAGGGTAACGCAAGGCAAGGCACGGTAAGGCAAGACAAGGCTAATGCACGACAACGCACGGCTAGGCAATGCACGGCCAGGCAAGGAAAGGGTAACGCAAGGCAAAGCACGGTGAGGCAAGACAAGGCAAATGCACGACAACGCACGGCTAAGCAATGCACGGCAAGGCAAGGAAAGGGTAACTCAAGGCAAGGCACGGTCAGGCGAGGCAAGGCTAAGGCACGACAACGCAAGGCTAGGCAATGCACGGAAGGCAAGCAAAGAGTAACGGAAGGCAAGGAAGGCAAGGGAAAGCAGGGGAAGGCAAGGGTAACGAAAGGAACGGCACGGTAAGGGGAAACAAGGCTAAGGCACGACAACACAGGGCTAGGCAATGCACGGCAAGGCAAGGAAAGGGTAACGCAAGGCAAGGCACGTTGAGGCAAGGCAAGGCTAATGCACGACAACGCACGGCTAGGCAATGCACGGCAAGGCAAGGAAAGGGTAACGCAAGGCTAAGGCACGACAACGCACGGCTAGGCAATGCACGGCAAGGCAAGGAAAGGGTAACGCAAGGCAAGGCACGGTGAGGCAAGGCAAGGCTAATGCACGACAACGCACGGCTAGGCAATGCACGGCAAGGCAAGGAAAGGGTAACGCAAGGCAAGGCACGGTCAGGCGAGGCAAGGCTAAGGCACGACAACGCAAGGCTAGGCAATAAACGGAAGGCAAGCAAAGAGTAACGGAAGGCAAGGAAGGCAAGGGAAAGCAGGGGAAGGCAAGGGTAACGAAAGGAACGGCACGGTAAGGGGAAACAAGGCTAAGGCACGACAACGCAGGGCTAGCCAATGCACGGCAAGGAAAGGAAAGGGTAAAGCAAGGCAAGGCACCGTTACACGAGGCAAGGCTAAGGCACGACAACGCAAGGCTAGGCAATGCAAGGAAGGTAAGCAAAGAGTAACGGAAGGCAAGGAAAGCAAGGGAAAGCAAGGCAAGGCAAGGGTAACGGAAGGAACGGCACGGCAAGGGGAAACAAGGCTAAGGCACGGCAACGCAAGGCTAGGCAATGCACGGCCAGGCAAGGAAAGGGTAACGCAAGGCAAGGCACGGTAAGGCAAGACAAGGCTAATGCACGACAACGCACGGCTAGGCAATGCACGGCCTGGCAAGGAAAGGGTAACGCAAGGCAAGGCACGGTGAGGCAAGGCAAGGCAAATGCACGACAACGCACGGCTAGGCAATGCACGGCAAGGCAAGGAAAGGGTAACGCAAGGCAAGGCACGGTCAGGCGAGGCAAGTCTAAGGCACGACAACGCAAGGCTAGGCAATGAACGGAAGGCAAGCAAAGAGTAACGGAAGGCAAGGAAGGCAAGGGAAAGCAAGGGAAGGCAAGGGCAACGAAAGGAACGGCACGGTAAGGGGAAACAAAGCTAAGGCACGACAATGCAGGGCTAGGCAATGCACGGCAAGGCAAGGAAAGGGTAACGCAAGGCAAAGCACGGTGAGGCAAGACAAGGCAAATGCACGACAACGCACGGCTAGGCAATGCACGGCAAGGCAAAGAAAGGGTAACGCAAGGCAAGGCACGGTCAGGCGAGGCAAGTCTAAGGCACGACAACGCAAGGCTAGGCAATGAACGGAAGGCAAGCAAAGAGTAACGGAAGGCAAGGAAGGCAAGGGAAAGCAAGGCAAGGCAAGGGTAACAGAAGGAACGGCACGGCAAGGGGAAACAAGGCTAAGGCACGGCAACGCAGGGCTAGGCAATGCACGGCAAGGCAAGGAAAGGGTAACGCAAGGCAAGGCACGGTGAGGCAAGGCAAGGCTGATGCACGACAACGCACGGCTAGGCAATGCACGGAAGGCAAGCAAAGAGTAAAGGAAGGCAAGGAAGGCAAGGGAAAGCAAGGCAAGGCAAGGGTAACAGAAGGAACGGCACGGTAAGGGGAAACAAAGCTAAGGCACGACAATGCAGGGCTAGGCAATGCACGGCAAGGCAAGGAAAGGGTAACGCAAGGCAAAGCACGGTGAGGCAAGACAAGGCAAATGCACGACAACGCACGGCTAGGCACTGCACGGCAAGGCAAGGAAGGGTAACTCAAGGCAAGGCACGGTCAGGCGAGGCAAGGCTAAGGCACGACAACGCAAGGCAAGGCAATGCACGGAAGGCAAGCAAAGAGTAACGGAAGGCAAGGAAGGCAAGGGAAAGCAGGGGAAGGCAAGGGTAACGAAAGGAACGGCACGGTAAGGGGAAACAAGGCTAAGGCACGACAACGCAGGGCTAGCCAATGCACGGCAAGGAAAGGAAAGGGTAACGCAAGGCAAGGCACCGTTACGCGAGGCAAGGCTAAGGCACGACAACGCAAGGCTACGCAATGCACGGAAGGCAAGCAAAGAGTAACGGAAGGCAAGGAAGGCAAGGGAAAGCAAGGCAAGGCAAGGGTAACGGAAGGAACGGCACGGCAAGGGGAAACAAGGCTAAGGCACGGCAACGCACGGCTAGGCAATGCACGGCCAGGCAAGGAAAGGGTAACGCAAGGCAAGGCACGGTAAGGCAAGACAAGGCTAATGCACGACAACGCACGGCTAGGCAATGCACGGCCAGGCAAGGAAAGGGTAACGCAAGGCAAGGCACGGTGAGGCAAGACAAGGCAAATGCACGACAACGCACGGCTAGGCAATGCACGGCAAGGCAAGGAAAGGGTAACGCAAGGCAAGGCACGGTCAGGCGAGGCAAGTCTAAGGCACGACAACGCAAGGCTAGGCAATGAACGGAAGGCAAGCAAAGAGTAACGGAAGGCAAGGAAGGCAAGGGAAAGCAAGGGAAGGCAAGGGCAACGAAAGGAACGGCACGGTAAGGGGAAACAAAGCTAAGGCACGACAATGCAGGGCTAGGCAATGCACGGCAAGGCAAGGAAAGGGTAACGCAAGGCAAAGCACGGTGAGGCAAGACAAGGCAAATGCACGACAACGCACGGCTAGGCAATGCACGGCCAGGCAAGGAAAGGGTAACGCAAGGCAAGGCACGGTTTGGGGAGGAAGGGGAATGCACGACAACGCAAGGCTAGGCAATGCACGGAAGGCAAGCAAAGAGTAACGGAAGGCAAGGAAGGCAAGGGAAAGCAAGGCAAGGCAAGGGTAACGGAAGGAACGGCACGGCAAGGGGAAACAAGGCTAAGGCACGGCAACGCACGGCTAGGCAATGCACGGCAAGGCAAGGAAAGGGTAACGCAAGGCAAGGCACGGTCAGGCGAGGCAAGGCTAAGGCACGACAACGCAAGGCTAGGCAATGCACGGCAAGGCAAGGAAAGGGTAACGCAAGGCAAGGCACGGTAAGGCGCGGCAAGGCTAAGGCACGACAACGCAAGGCTAGGCAATAAACGGAAGGCAAGGAAAGGGTAACGCAAGGCAAGGCACTGTCAGGCGAGGCAAGGCTAAGGCACGACAACCCAAGGCTAGGCAATGCACGGAAGGAAAGCAAAGAGTAACGGAAGGTAATGAAAGGAAGGGAAAGCAAGGCAAGGTAAGGGTAACGCAAGGCAAGGCACGGTGAGGCAAGGCAAGGTTGATGCACGACAACGCACGGCTAGGCAGTGCACGGCTAGGCAAGGAAAGAGTAACGGAAGGAAAGGAAGGCAAGGCAAAGCAAGGCAAGGCAAGTGTAACAAAAGGCAAGGCACGGCAAGGGGAAACAAGGCTAAGGAACGGCAACGCACGGCTACGCAATGCACGGCCAGGCAAGGAAAGGGTAACGCAAGGCAAGGCACGGTAAGGCAAGACAAGGCTAATGCACGAAAACGCAAGGCTTAGGCAATGCACGGCCAGGCAAGGAAAGGGTAACGCAAGGCAAGGCACGGTGAGGCAAGGCAAGGCAAATGCACGACAACGCACGGCTAGGCAATGCACGGCAAGGCAAGGAAAGGGTAACGCAAGGCAAGGCACGGTCAGGCGAGGCAGGGCTAAGGCACGACAACGCAAGGCTAGGCAATGAACGGAAGGCAAGAAAAGAGTAACGGAAGGCAAGGAAGGCAAGGGAAAGCAAGGGAAGGCAAGGGCAACGAAAGGAACGGCACGGTAAGGGGAAACAAGGCTAAGGCACGACAACACAGGGCTAGGCAATGCAGGGCAAGGCAAGGAAAGGGTAACGCAAGGCAAGGCACGGTTTGGGGAGGAAGGCGAATGCACGACAACGCAAGGCTAGGCAATGCACGGAAGGCAAGCAAAGAGTAACGGAAGGCAAGGAAGGCAAGGGAAAGCAAGGCAAGGCAAGGGTAACAGAAGGAACGGCACGGCAAGGGGAAACAAGGCTAAGGCACTGCAACGCACGGCTAGGCAATGCACGGCAAGGCAAGGAAAGGGTAACGCAAGGCAAGGCACGGTGAGGCAAGGCAAGGCTGATGCACGACAACGCACGGCTAGGCAATGCACGGCAAGGCAAGGAAAGGGTAACGCAAGCCAAGGCACGGTCAGGCGAGGCAAGGCTAAGGCACGACAACGCAAGGCTAGGCAATGCACGGAAGGCAAGCAAAGAGTAACGGAAGGCAAGGAAGGCAAGGGAAAGCAAGGCAAGGCAAGGGTAACGGAAGGAACGGCACGGCAAGGGGAAACAAGGCTAAGGCACTGCAACGCACGGCTAGGCAATGCACGGCAAGGCAAGGAAAGGGTAACGCAAGCCAAGGCACGGTTTGGGGAGGCAAAGCTAATGCACGACAACGCAAGGCTAGGCAGTGCACGGCTAGGCAAGGAAAGAGTAACGGAAGGAAAGGAAGGCAAGGCAAAGCAAGGCAAGGCAAGTGTAAAAAAAGGCAAGGCACGGCAAGGGGAAACAAGGCTAAGGAACGGCAACGCACGGCTACGCAATGCACGGCCAGGCAAGGAAAGGGTAACGCAAGGCAAGGCACGGTAAGGCAAGACAAGGCTAATGCACGACAACGCACGGCTAGGCAATGCACGGCCAGGCAAGGAAAGGGTAACGCAAGGCAAGGCACGGTGAGGCAAGGCAAGGCAAATGCACGACAACGCACGGCTAGGCAATGCACGGCAAGGGAAGGAAAGGGTAACGCAAGGCAAGGCACGGTCAGGCGAGGCAAGGCTAAGGCACGACAACGCAAGGCTAGGCAATGAACGGAAGGCAAGCAAAGAGTAACGGAAGGCAAGGAAGGCAAGGGAAAGGAAGGGAAGGCAAGGGCAACGAAAGGAACGGCACGGTAAGGGGAAACAAAGCTAAGGCACGACAATGCAGGGCTAGGCAATGCACGGCAAGGCAAGGAAAGGGTAACGCAAGGCAAAGCACGGTGAGGCAAGGCAAGGCAAATGCGCGACAACGCACGGCTAGGCAATGCACGGCAAGGCAAGGAAAGGGTAACGCATGGCAAGGCACGGTTTGGGGAGGAAGGCGAATGCACGACAACGCAAGGCTAGGCAATGCACGGAAGGGAAGCAAAGAGGAACGGAAGGCAAGGAAGGCTAGGGAAAGCAGGGAAAGGCAAGGGTAACGGAAGGAACGGCACGGTAAGGGCAAACAAGACTAAGGCACGACAACACAGGGCTAGGCAATGCAGGGCAAGGCAAGGAAATGGTAACGCAAGGCAAGGCACGGTTTGGGGAGGCAAAGCTAATGCACGACAACGCAAGGCTAGGCAGTGCACGGCTAGGCAAGGAAAGAGTAACGGAAGGAAAGGAAGGCAAGGCAAAGCAAGGCAAGGCAAGTGTAACAAAAGGGAAGGCACGGCAAGGGGAAACAAGGCTAAGGAACGGCAACGCACGGCTACGCAATGCACGGCCAGGCAAGGAAAGGGTAACGCAAGGCAAGGCACGGTGAGGCAAGGCAAGGCTAATGCACGACAACGCACGGCTAGGCAATACACGGCAAGGCAAGGAAAGGGTAACGCAAGGCAAGGCACGGTCAGGCGAGGCAGGGCTAAGGCACGACAACGCAAGGCTAGGCAATGCACGGAAGGCAAGAAAAGAGTAACGGAAGGCAAGGAAGGCAAGGGAAAGCAGGGGAAGGCAAGGGTAACGAAAGGAACGGCACGGTAAGGGGAAACAAGGCTAAGGCACGACAACACAGGGCTAGGCAATGCAGGGCAAGGCAAGGAAAGGGTAACGCAAGGCAAGGCACGGTTTGGGGAGGAAGGCGAATGCACGACAACGCAAGGCTAGGCAATGCACGGAAGGCAAGCAAAGAGTAACGGAAGGCAAGGAAGGCAAGGGAAAGCAAGGCAAGGCAAGGGTAACAGAAGGAACGGCACGGCAAGGGGAAACAAGGCTAAGGCACTGCAACGCACGGCTAGGCAATGCACGGCAAGGCAAGGAAAGGGTAACGCAAGGCAAGGCACGGTGAGGCAAGGCAAGGCTGATGCACGACAACGCACGGCTAGGCAATGCACGGCAAGGCAAGGAAAGGGTAACGCAAGCCAAGGCACGGTCAGGCGAGGCAAGGCTAAGGCACGACAACGCAAGGCTAGGCAATGAACGGAAGGCAAGCAAAGAGTAACGGAAGGCAAGGAAGGCAAGGGAAAGCAAGGGAAGGCAAGGGCAACGAAAGGAACGGCACGGTAAGGGGAAACAAAGCTAAGGCACGACAATGCAGGGCTAGGCAATGCACGGCAAGGCAAGGAAAGGGTAACGCAAGGCAAAGCACGGTGAGGCAAGACAAGGCAAATGCACGACAACGCACGGCTAGGCAATGCACGGCAAGGCAAGGAAAGGGTAACTCAAGGCAAGGCACGGTCAGGCGAGGCAAGGATAAGGCACGACAACGCAAGGCTAGGCAATGCACGGAAGGCAAGCAAAGAGTAACGGAAGGCAAGGAAGGCAAGGGAAAGCAGGGGAAGGCAAGGGTAACGAAAGGAACGGCACGGTAAGGGGAAACAAGGCTAAGGCACGACAACACAGGGCTAGGCAATGCACAGCAAGGCAAGGAAAGGGTAACGCAAGGCAAGGCACGGTGAGGCAAGGCAAGGCTGATGCACGACAACGCACGGCTAGGCAATGCACGGCAAGGCAAGGAAAGGTTAACGCAAGGCAAGGCACGGTCAGGCGAGGCAAGGCTAAGGCACGACAACGCAAGGCTAGGCAATGCACGGCAAGTCAAGGAAAGGGTACCCCAAGGCAAGGCACGGTAAGGCGCGGCAAGGCTAAGGCACGACAACGCAAGGCTAGGCAATAAACGGAAGGCAAGCAAAGAGTAACGGAAGGCAAGGAAGGCAAGGGAAAGCAGGGGAAGGCAAGGGTAACGGAAGGAACGGCACGGTAAGTGGAAACAAGGCTAAGGCACGACAACGCAGGGCTAGCCAATGCACGGCAAGGAAAGGAAAGTGTAACGCAAGGCAAGGCACCGTTACGCGAGGCAAGGCTAAGGCACGACAACGCAAGGCTAGGCAATGCACGGAAGGCAAGCAAAGAGTAACGGAAGGCAAGGAAGGCAAGGGAAAGCAAGGCAAGGCAAGGGTACCGGAAGGAACGGCACGGCAAGGGGAAACAAGGCTAAGGCACGGCAACGCACGGCTAGGCAATGAACGGCCAGGCAAGGAAAGGGTAACGCAAGGCAAGTCACGGTAAGGCAAGACAAGGCTAATGCACGACAACGCACGGCTAGGCAATGCACGGCCAGGCAAGGAAAGGGTAACGCAAGGCAAAGCACGGTGAGGCAAGACAAGGCAAATGCACGACAACGCACGGCTAGGCACTGCACGGCAAGGCAAGGAAAGGGTAACTCAAGGCAAGGCACGGTCAGGCGAGGCAAGGCTAAGGCACGACAACGCAAGGCTAGGCAATGCACGGAAGGCAAGCAAAGAGTAACGGAAGGCAAGGAAGGCAAGGGAAAGCAGGGGAAGGCAAGGGTAACGAAAGGAACGGCACGGTAAGGGGAAACAAGGCTAAGGCACGACAACACAGGGCTAGGCAATGCACGGCAAGGCAAGGAAAGGGTAACGCAAGGCAAGGCACGTTGAGGCAAGGCAAGGCTGATGCACGACAACGCACGGCTAGGCAATGCACGGCCAGGCAAGGAAAGGGTAACGCAAGGCAAGGCACGGTCAGGCGAGGCAAGGCTAAGGCACGACAACGCAAGGCTAGGCAATGCACGGCAAGGCAAGGAAAGGGTAACGCAAGGCAAGGCACGGTAAGGCGCGGCAAGGCTAAGGCACGACAACGCAAGGCTAGGCAATAAACGGAAGGCAAGCAAAGAGTAACGGAAGGCAAGGAAGGCAAGGGAAAGCAGGGGAAGGCAAGGTTAACGGAAGGAACGGCACGGTAAGGGGGAAACAAGGCTAAGGCACGACAACTCAGGGCTAGCCAATGCACGGCAAGGAAAGGAAAGGGTAAAGCAAGGCAAGGCACCGTTACGCGAGGGCAAGGCTAAGGCACGACAACGCAAGGCTAGGCAATGCACGGAAGGCAAGCAAAGAGTAACGGAAGGCAAAGAAGGCAAGGGAAAGCAAGGCAAGGCAAGGGTAACGGAAGGAACGGCACGGCAAGGGGAAACAAGGCTAAGGCACGGCAACGCAAGGCTAGGCCATGCACGGCCAGGCAAGGAAAGGGTAACGCAAGGCAAGGCACGGTAAGGCAAGACAAGGCTAATGCACGACAACGCACGGCTAGGCAATGCACGGCCAGGCAAAGAAAGGGTAACACAAGGCAAGGCACGGTGAGGCAAGGCAAGGCAAATGCACGACAACGCACGGCTAGGCAATGCACGGCAAGGCAAGGAAAGGGTAACGCAAGGCAAGGCACGGTCAGGCGAGGCAAGTCTAAGGCACGACAACGCAAGGCTAGGCAATGAACGGAAGGCAAGCAAAGAGTAACGGAAGGCAAGGAAGGCAAGGGAAGGAAGGGAAGGCAAGGGCAACGAAAGGAACGGCACGGTAAGGGGAAACAAAGCTAAGGCACGACAATGCAGGGCTAGGCAATGCACGGCAAGGCAAGGAAAGGGTAATGCAAGGCAAAGCACGGTGAGGCAAGACAAGGCAAATGCACGACAACGCACGGCTAGGCAATGCACGGCAAGGCAAGGAAAGGGTAACGCAAGGCAAGGCACGGTCAGGCGAGGCAAGTCTAAGGCACGACAACGCAAGGCTAGGCAATGAACGGAAGGCAAGCAAAGAGTAACGGAAGGCAAGGAAGGCAAGGGAAAGCAAGGCAAGGCAAGGGTAACAGAAGGAACGGCACGGCAAGGGGAAACAAGGCTAAGGCACGGCAACGCACGGCTAGGCAATGCACGGCAAGGCAAGGAAAGGGTAACGCAAGGCAAGGCACGGTGAGGCAAGGCAAGGCTGATGCACGACAACGCACGGCTAGGCAATGCACGGAAGGCAAGCAAAGAGTAAAGGAAGGCAAGGAAGGCAAGGGAAAGCAAGGGAAGGCAAGGGCAACGAACGGAACGGCACGGTAAGTGGAAACAAAGCTAAGGCACGACAATGCAGGGCTAGGCAATGCACGGCAAGGCAAGGAAAGGGTAACGCAAGGCAAAGCACGGTGAGGCAAGACAAGGCAAATGCTCGACAACGCACGGCTAGGCACTGCACGGCAAGGCAAGGAAAGGGTAACTCAAGGCAAGGCACGGTCAGGCGAGGCAAGGCTAAGGCACGACAACGCAAGGCTAGGCAATAAACGGAAGGCAAGCAAAGAGTAACGGAAGGCAAGGAAGGCAAGGGAAAGTAGGGGAAGGCAAGGGTAACGGAAGGAACGGCACGGTAAGGGGAAACAAGGCTAAGGCACGACAACGCAGGGCTAGCCAATGCACGGCAAGGAAAGGAAAGGGTAACGCAAGGCAAGGCACCGTTTACGCGAGGCAAGGCTAAGGCACGACAACGCAAGGCTACGCAATGCACTCTAGGCAAGCAAAGAGTAACGGAAGGCAAGGAAGGCAAGGGAAAGCAAGGCAAGGCAAGGGTAACGGAAGGAACGGCACGGCAAGGGGAAACAAGGCTAAGGCACGGCAACGCACGGCTAGGCAATGCACGGCCAGGCAAGGAAAGGGTAACGCAAGGCAAGGCACGGTAAGGCAAGACAAGGCTAATGCACGACAACGCACGGCTAGGCAATGCACGGCCAGGCAAGGAAAGGGTAACGCAAGGCAAGGCACGGTGAGGCAAGGCAAGGCAAATGCACGACAACGCACGGCTATGCAATGCACGGCAAGGCAAGGAAAGGGTAACGCAAGGCAAGGCACGGTCAGGCGAGGCAAGGCTAAGGCACGACAACGCAAGGCTAGGCAATGCACGGAAGGCAAGCAAAGAGGAACGGAAGGCAAGGAAGGCTAGGGAAAGCAGGGAAAGGCAAGGGTAACGGAAGGAACGGCACGGTAAGGGCAAACAAGACTAAGGCACGACAACAGAGGGCTAGGCAATGCAGGGCAAGGCAAGGAAATGGTAACGCAAGGGAAGGCACGGTTTGGGGAGGCAAAGCTAATGCACGACAACGCAAGGCTAGGCAGTGCACGGCTAGGCAAGGAAAGAGTAACGGAAGGAAAGGAAGGCAAGGCAAAGCAAGGCAAGGCAAGCGTAACAAAAGGCAAGGCACGGCAAGGGGAAACAAGGCTAAGGAACGGCAACGCACGGCTACGCAGTGCACGGCCAGGCAAGGAAAGGGTAACGCAAGGCAAGGCACGGTAAGGCAAGGCAAGGCTAATGCACGACAACGCACGGCTAGGCAATGCACGGCCAGGCAAGGAAAGGGTAACGCAAGGCAAGGCACGGTGAGACAAGGCAAGGCAAATGCACGACAACGCACGGCTAGGCAATGCACGGCAAGGCAAGGAAAGGGTAACTCAAGGCAAGGCACGGTCAGGCGCGGCAAGGCTAAGGCACGACAACTCAAGGCTAGGCAATGCACGGATGGCAAGCAAAGAGTAACGGAAGGCAAGGAAGGCAAGGGAAAGCAGGGGAAGGCAAGGGTAACGAAAGGAACGGCACGGTAAGGGGAAATAAGGCTAAGGCACGACAACACAGGGCTAGGCAATGGACGGCCAGGCAAGGAAAGGGTAACGCAAGGCAAGGCACGGTTTGGGGAGGGAAGGCGAATGCACGACAACGCAAGGCTAGGCAATGCACGGAAGGCAAGCAAAGAGTAACGGAAGGCAAGGAAGGCAAGGGAAAGCAAGGCAAGGCAAGGGTAACAGAAGGAACGGCACGGCAAGGGGAAACAAGGCTAAGGCACTGCAACGCACGGCTAGGCAATGCACGGCAAGGCAAGGAAAGGGTAACGCAAGGCAAGGCACGGTGAGGCAAGGCAAGGCTGATGCACGACAACGCAAGGCTAGGCAATGCACGGCAAGGCAAGGAAAGGGTAACGCAAGCCAAGGCACGGTCAGGCGAGGCAAGGCTAAGGCACGACAACGCAAGGCTAGGCAATGAACGGAAGGCAAGCAAAGAGTAACGGAAGGCAAGGAAGGCAAGGGAAAGGAAGGGAAGGCAAGGGCAACGAATGGAACGGCACGGTAAGGGGAAACAAAGCTAAGGCACGACAATGCAGGGCTAGGCAATGCACGGCAAGGCAAGGAAAGGGTAACGCAAGGCAAAGCACGGTGAGGCAAGACAAGGCAAATGCACGACAACGCACGGCTAGGCAATGCACGGCAAGGCAAGGAAAGGGTAACTCAAGGCAAGGCACGGTCAGGCGAGGCAAGGATAAGGCACGACAACGCAAGGCTAGGCAATGCACGGAAGGCAAGCAAAGAGTAACGGAAGGCAAGGAAGGCAAGGGAAAGCAGGGGAAGGCAAGGGTAACGAAAGGAACGGCACGGTAAGGGGAAACAAGGCTAAGGCACGACAACACAGGGCTAGGCAATGCACAGCAAGGCAAGGAAAGGGTAACGCAAGGCAAGGCACGGTGAGGCAAGGCAAGGCTGATGCACGACAACGCACGGCTAGGCAATGCACGGCAAGGCAAGGAAAGGTTAACGCAAGGCAAGGCACGGTCAGGCGAGGCAAGGCTAAGGCACGACAACGCAAGGCTAGGCAATGCACGGCAAGTCAAGGAAAGGGTAACCCAAGGCAAGGCACGGTAAGGCGCGGCAAGGCTAAGGCACGACAACGCAAGGCTAGGCAATAAACGGAAGGCAAGCAAAGAGTAACGGAAGGCAAGGAAGGCAAGGGAAAGCAGGGGAAGGCAAGGGTAACGGAAGGAACGGCACGGTAAGTGGAAACAAGGCTAAGGCACGACAACGCAGGGCTAGCCAATGCACGGCAAGGAAAGGAAAGTGTAACGCAAGGCAAGGCACCGTTACGCGAGGCAAGGCTAAGGCACGACAACGCAAGGCTAGGCAATGCACGGAAGGCAAGCAAAGAGTAACGGAAGGCAAGGAAGGCAAGGGAAAGCAAGGCAAGGCAAGGGTAACGGAAGGAACGGCACGGCAAGGGGAAACAAGGCTAAGGCACGACAACGCACGGCTAGGCAATGAACGGCCAGGCAAGGAAAGGGTAACGCAAGGCAAGGCACGGTAAGGCAAGACAAGGCTAATGCACGACAACGCACGGCTAGGCAATGCACGGCAAGGCAAGGAAAGGGTAACGCAAGGCAAAGCACGGTGAGGCAAGACAAGGCAAATGCACGACAACGCACGGCTAGGCACTGCACGGCAAGGCAAGGAAAGGGTAACTCAAGGCAAGGCACGGTCAGGCGAGGCAAGGCTAAGGCACGACAACGCAAGGCTAGGCAATGCACGGAAGGCAAGCAAAGAGTAACGGAAGGCAAGGAAGGCAAGGGAAAGCAGGGGAAGGCAAGGGTAACGAAAGGAACGGCACGGTAAGGGGAAACAAGGCTAAGGCACGACAACGCAGGGCTAGGCAATGCACGGCAAGGCAAGGAAACGGTAACGCAAGGCAAGGCACGGTCAGGCAAGGCAAGGCTGATGCACGACAACGCACGGCTAGGCAATGCACGGCCAGGCAAGGAAAGGGTAACGCAAGGCAAGGCACGGTCAGGCGAGGCAAGGCTAAGGCACGACAACGCAAGGCTAGGCAATGCACGGCAAGGCAAGGAAAGGGTAACGCAAGGCAAGGCACGGTAAGGCGCGGCAAGGCTAAGGCACGACAACGCAAGGCTAGGCAATAAACGGAAGGCAAGCAAAGAGTAACGGAAGGCAAGGAAGGCAAGGGAAAGCAGGGGAAGGCAAGGTTAACGGAAGGAACGGCACGGTAAGGGGAAACAAGGCTAAGGCACGACAACTCAGGGCTAGCCAATGCACGGCAAGGAAAGGAAAGGGTAAAGCAAGGCAAGGCACCGTTACGCGAGGCAAGGCTAAGGCACGACAACGCAAGGCTAGGCAATGCACGGAAGGCAAGCAAAGAGTAACGGAAGGCAAAGAAGGCAAGGGAAAGCAAGGCAAGGCAAGGGTAACGGAAGGAACGGCACGGCAAGGGGAAACAAGGCTAAGGCACGGCAACGCAAGGCTAGGCCATGCACGGCCAGGCAAGGAAAGGGTATCGCAGGGCAAGGGACGGTAAGGCAAGACAAGGCTAATGCACGACAACGCACGGCTAGGCAATGCACGGCCAGGCAAAGAAAGGGTAACACAAGGCAAGGCACGGTGAGGCAAGGCAAGGCAAATGCACGACAACGCACGGCTAGGCAATGCACGGCAAGGCAAGGAAAGGGTAACGCAAGGCAAGGCACGGTCAGGCGAGGCAAGTCTAAGGCACGACAACGCAAGGCTAGGCAATGAACGGAAGGCAAGCAAAGAGTAACGGAAGGCAAGGAAGGCAAGGGAAGGAAGGGAAGGCAAGGGCAACGAAAGGAACGGCACGGTAAGGGGAAACAAAGCTAAGGCACGACAATGCAGGGCTAGGCAATGCACGGCAAGGCAAGGAAAGGGTAATGCAAGGCAAAGCACGGTGAGGCAAGACAAGGCAAATGCACGACAACGCACGGCTAGGCAATGCACGGCAAGGCAAGGAAAGGGTGACGGAAGGCAAGGCATAGTCAGGCGAGGCAAGTCTAAGGCACGACAACGCAAGGCTAGGCAATGAACGGAAGGCAAGCAAAGAGTAACGGAAGGCAAGGAAGGCAAGGGAAAGCAAGGCAAGGCAAGGGTAACAGAAGGAACGGCACGGCAAGGGGAAACAAGGCTAAGGCACGGCAACGCACGGCTAGGCAATGCACGGCAAGGCAAGGAAAGGGTAACGCAAGGCAAGGCACGGTGAGGCAAGGCAAGGCTGATGCACGACAACGCACGGCTAGGCAATGCACGGAAGGCAAGCAAAGAGTAAAGGAAGGCAAGGAAGGCAAGGGAAAGCAAGGGAAGGCAAGGGCAACGAACGGAACGGCACGGTAAGTGGAAACAAAGCTAAGGCACGACAATGCAGGGCTAGGCAATGCACGGCAAGGCAAGGAAAGGGTAACGCAAGGCAAAGCACGGTGAGGCAAGACAAGGCAAATGCTCGACAACGCACGGATAGGCACTGCACGGCAAGGCAAGGAAAGGGTAACTCAAGGCAAGGCACGGTCAGGCGAGGCAAGGCTAAGGCACGACAACGCAAGGCTAGGCAATAAACGGAAGGCAAGCAAAGAGTAACGGAAGGCAAGGAAGGCAAGGGAAAGTAGGGGAAGGCAAGGGTAACGGAAGGAACGGCACGGTAAGGGGAAACAAGGCTAAGGCACGACAACGCAGGGCTAGCCAATGCACGGCAAGGAAAGGAAAGGGTAACGCAAGGCAAGGCACCGTTACGCGAGGCAAGGCTAAGGCACGACAACGCAAGGCTACGCAATGCACTCTAGGCAAGCAAAGAGTAACGGAAGGCAAGGAAGGCAAGGGAAAGCAAGGCAAGGCAAGGGTAACGGAAGGAACGGCACGGCAAGGGGAAACAAGGCTAAGGCACGGCAACGCACGGCTAGGCAATGCACGGCCAGGCAAGGAAAGGGTAACGCAAGGCAAGGCACGGTAAGGCAAGACAAGGCTAATGCACGACAACGCACGGCTAGGCAATGCACGGCCAGGCAAGGAAAGGGTAACGCAAGGCAAGGCACGGTGAGGCAAGGCAAGGCAAATGCACGACAACGCACGGCTATGCAATGCACGGCAAGGCAAGGAAAGGGTAACGCAAGGCAAGGCACGGTCAGGCGAGGCAAGGCTAAGGCACGACAACGCAAGGCTAGGCAATGCACGGAAGGCAAGCAAAGAGGAACGGAAGGCAAGGAAGGCTAGGGAAAGGAGGGAAAGGCAAGGGTAACGGAAGGAACGGCACGGTAAGGGCAAACAAGACTAAGGCACGACAACAGAGGGCTAGGCAATGCAGGGCAAGGCAAGGAAATGGTAACGCAAGGGAAGGCACGGTTTGGGGAGGCAAAGCTAATGCACGACAACGCAAGGCTAGGCAGTGCACGGCTAGGCAAGGAAAGAGTAACGGAAGGAAAGGAAGGCAAGGCAAAGCAAGGCAAGGCAAGCGTAACAAAAGGCAAGGCACGGCAAGGGGAAACAAGGCTAAGGAACGGCAACGCACGGCTACGCAGTGCACGGCCAGGCAAGGAAAGGGTAACGCAAGGCAAGGCACGGTAAGGCAAGGCAAGGCTAATGCACGACAACGCACGGCTAGGCAATGCACGGCCAGGCAAGGAAAGGGTAACGCAAGGCAAGGCACGGTGAGACAAGGCAGGGCAAATGCACGACAACGCACGGCTAGGCAATGCACGGCAAGGCAAGGAAAGGGTAACTCAAGGCAAGGCACGGTCAGGCGAGGCAAGGCTAAGGCACGACAACTCAAGGCTAGGCAATGCACGGAAGGCAAGCAAAGAGTAACGGAAGGCAAGGAAGGCAAGGGAAAGCAGGGGAAGGCAAGGGTAACGAAAGGAACGGCACGGTAAGGGGAAACAAGGCTAAGGCACGACAACACAGGGCTAGGCAATGCACGGCAAGGCAAGGAAAGGGTAACGCAAGGCAAGGCACGGTGAGGCAAGGCAAGGCTGATGCACGACAACGCACGGCTAGGCAATGCACGGCAAGGCAAGGAAAGGGTAACGCAAGGCAAGGCACCGTCAGGCGAGGCAAGGCTAAGGCACGACAACGGAAGGCTAGGCAATGAACGGAAGGCAAGCAAAGAGTAAAGGAAGTCAAGGAAGGCAGGGAAAGCAAGGGAAGGCAAGGGCAACGAAAGGAACGGCACGGTAAGGGGAAACTCAGCTAAGGCACGACAATGCAGGGCTAGGCAATGCACGGCAAGGCAAGGAAAGGGTAACGCAAGGCAATGCACGGTGAGGCAAGACAAGGCAAATGCACGACAACGCACGGCTAGGCAATGCACGGCAAGGCAAGGAAAGGGTAACGCAAGGCAAGGCACGATCAGGCGAGGCAAGGCTAAGGCACGACAACGCAAGGCTAGGCAATGCACGGAAGGCAAGCAAAGAGTAACGGAAGGCAAGGCACGGTCAGGCGAGGCAAGGCTAAGGCACGACAACGCAAGGCTAGGCAATGCACAGAAGGCAAGCAAAGAGTAACGGAAGGCAAGGAAGGCAAGGGAAAGCAAGGCAAGGCAAGGGTACCGGAAGGAACGGCACGGCAAGGGGAAACAAGGCTAAGGCACGGCAACGCAAGGCTAGGCAATGCACGGCAAGGAAAGGAAAGGGTAACGCAAGGCAAGGCACCGTTACGCGAGGCAAGGCTAAGGCACGACAACGCAAGGCTAGGCAATGCACGGAAGGCAAGCAAAGAGTAACGGAAGGCAAGGAAGGCAAGGGAAAGCAAGGCAAGGCAAGGGTAACGGAAGGAACGGCACGGCAAGGGGAAACAAGGCTAAGGCACGGCAACGCACGACTAGGCAATGCACGGCCAGGCAAGGAAAGGGTAACGCAAGGCAAGGCACGGTAAGGCAAGACAAGGCTAATGCACGACAACGCACGGCTAGGCAATGCACGGCCAGGCAAGGAAAGGGTAACGCAAGGCAAGGCACGGTGAGGCAAGGCAAGGCAAATGCACGACAACGCACGGCTAGGCAATGCAAGGCAAGGCAAGGAAAGGGTAACTCAAGGCAAGGCACGGTCAGGCGAGGCAAGGCTAAGGCACGACAACGCAAGGCTAGGCAATGCACGGAAGGCAAGCAAAGAGTAACGGAAGGCAAGGAAGGCAAGGGAAAGCAGGGGAAGGCAAGGGTAACGAAAGGAACGGCACGGTAAGGGGAAACAAGGCCAAGGCACGACAACACAGGGCTAGGCAATGCAGGGCAAGGCAAGGAAAGGGTAACGCAAGGCAAGGCACGGTTCGGGGAGGAAGGCGAATGCACGACAACGAGAGGCTAGGCAATGCACGGAAGGCAAGCAAAGAGTAACGGAAGGCAAGGAAGGCAAGGGAAAGCAAGGCAAGGCAAGGGTAACAGAAGGAACGGCACGGCAAGGGGAAACAAGGCTAAGGCACGGCAACGCACGGCTAGGCAATGCACGGCAAGGCAAGGAAAGGGTAACGCAAGGCAAGGCACGGTGAGGCAAGGCAAGGCTGATGCACGACAACGCACGGCTAGGCAATGCACGGCCAGGCAAGGAAAGGGTAACGCAAGGCAAGGCACGGTCAGGCGAGGCAAGGCTAAGGCACGACAACGCAAGGCTAGGCAATGCACGGCAAGGCAAGGAAAGGGTAACGCAAGGCAAGGCACGGTAAGGCGCGGCAAGGCTAAGGCACGACAACGCAAGGCTAGGCAATAAACGGAAGGCAAGCAAAGAGTAACGGAAGGCAAGGAAGGCAAGGGAAAGCAGGGGAAGGCAAGGGTAACGGAAGGAACGGCACGGTAAGGGGAAACAAGGCTAAGGCACGACAACGCAGGGCTAGCCAATGCACGGCAAGGAAAGGAAAGGGTAACGCAAGGCAAGGCACCGTTACGCGAGGCAAGGCTAAGGCACGACAACGCAAGGCTAGGCAATGCACGGAAGGCAAGCAAAGAGTAACGGAAGGCAAGGAAGGCAAGGGAAAGCAAGGCAAGGCAAGGGTAACGGAAGGAACGGCACGGCAAGGGGAAACAAGGCTAAGGCACGGCAACGCAAGGCTAGGCAATGCACGGCCAGGCAAGGAAAGGGTAACGCAAGGCAAGGCACGGTAAGGCAAGACAAGGCTAATGCACGACAACGCACGGCTAGGCAATGCACGGCCTGGCAAGGAAAGGGTAACGCAAGGCAAGGCACGGTGAGGCAAGGCAAGGCAAATGCACGACAACGCACGGCTAGGCAATGCACGGCAAGGCAAGGAAAGGGTAACGCAAGGCAAGGCACGGTCAGGCGAGGCAAGTCTAAGGCACGACAACGCAAGGCTAGGCAATGAACGGAAGGCAAGCAAAGAGTAACGGAAGGCAAGGAAGGCAAGGGAAGGAAGGGAAGGCAAGGGCAACGAAAGGAACGGCACGGTAAGGGGAAACAAAGCTAAGGCACGACAATGCAGGGCTAGGCAATGCACGGCAAGGCAAGGAAAGGGTAACGCAAGGCAAAGCACGGTGAGGCAAGACAAGGCAAATGCACGACAACGCACGGCTAGGCAATGCACGGCAAGGCAAAGAAAGGGTAACGCAAGGCAAGGCACGGTCAGGCGAGGCAAGTCTAAGGCACGACAACGCAAGGCTAGGCAATGAACGGAAGGCAAGCAAAGAGTAACGGAAGGCAAGGAAGGCAAGGGAAAGCAAGGCAAGGCAAGGGTAACAGAAGGAACGGCACGGCAAGGGGAAACAAGGCTAAGGCACGGCAACGCACGGCTAGGCAATGCACGGCAAGGCAAGGAAAGGGTAACGCAAGGCAAGGCACGGTGAGGCAAGGCAAGGCTAATGCACGACAACGCAAGGCTAGGCAATGAACGGAAGGCAAGCAAAGAGTAAAGGAAGGCAAGGAAGGCAAGGGAAAGCAAGGGAAGGCAAGGGCAACGAAAGGAACGGCACGGTAAGGGGAAACAAAGCTAAGGCACGACAATGCAGGGCTAGGCAATGCACGGCAAGGCAAGGAAAGGGTAACGCAAGGCAAAGCACGGTGAGGCAAGACAAGGCAAATGCACGACAACGCACGGGTAGGCACTGCACGGCAAGGCAAGGAAGGGTAACGCAAGGCAAGGCACGGTCAGGCGAGGCAAGGCTAAGGCACGACAACGCAAGGCAAGGCAATGCACGGAAGGCAAGCAAAGAGTAACGGAAGGCAAGGAAGGCAAGGGAAAGCAGGGGAAGGCAAGGGCAACGAAAGGAACGGCACGGTAAGGGGAAACAAGGCTAAGGCACGACAACGCAGGGCTAGCCAATGCACGGCAAGGAAAGGAAAGGGTAACGCAAGGCAAGGCACCGTTACGCGAGGCAAGGCTAAGGCACGACAACGCAAGGCTACGCAATGCACGGAAGGCAAGCAAAGAGTAACGGAAGGCAAGGAAGGCAAGGGAAAGCAAGGCAAGGCAAGGGTAACGGAAGGAACGGCACGGCAAGGGGAAACAAGGCTAAGGCACGACAACGCACGGCTAGGCAATGCACGGCCAGGCAAGGAAAGGGTAACGCAAGGCAAGGCACGGTGAGGCAAGGCAAGGCTAATGCACGACAAAGCACGGCTAGGCAATGCACGGCAAGGCAAGGAAAGGGTAACGCAAGGCAAGGCACGGTGAGGCAATGCAAGGCAAATGCACGACAACGCACGGCTAGGCAATGCAAGGCAAGGCAAGGAAAGGGTAACGCAAGGCAAGGCACGGTCAGGCGAGGCAAGTCTAAGGCACGACAACGCAAGGCTAGGTAATGCACGGAAGGCAAGAAAAGAGTAACGGAATGCAAGGAAGGCAAGGGAAAGCAAGGGAAGGCAAGGGTAACCGAAGGAACGGCACGGCAAGGGGAAACAAGGCTAAGGCACCACAATGCACGGCTAGGCAATGCACGGCAAGGCAAGGAAAGGGTAACGCAAGGCAAGGCACGGTGAGGCAAGACAAGGCTAATGCACGACAACGCACGGCTAGGCAATGCACGGCCAGGCAAGGAAAGGGTAACGCAAGGCAAGGCACGGTCAGGCGAGGCAAGGCTAAGGCACGACAACGCAAGGCTAGGCAATGCACGGAAGGCAAGCAAAGAGTAACGGAAGGCAAGGAAGGCAAGGGAAAGCAGGGGAAGGCAAGGGTAACGAAAGGAACGGCACGGTAAGGGGAAACAAGGCTAAGGCACGACAACACAGGGCTAGGCAATGCAGGGCAAGGCAAGGAAAGGGTAACGCAAGGCAAGGCACGGTTTGGGGAGGAAGGGGAATGCACGACAACGCAAGGCTAGGCAATGCACGGAAGGCAAGCAAAGAGTAACGGAAGGCAAGGAAGGCAAGGGAAAGCAAGGCAAGGCAAGGGTAACAGAAGGAACGGCACGGCAAGGGGAAACAAGGCTAAGGCACTGCAACGCACGGCTAGGCAATGCACGGCAAGGCAAGGAAAGGGTAACGCAAGCCAAGGCACGGTCAGGCGACGCAAGGCTAAGGCACGACAACGCAAGGCTAGGCAATGCACGGCAAGGCAAGGAAAGGGTAACGCAAGGCAAGGCACGGTAAGGCGCGGCAAGGCTAAGGCACGACAACGCAAGGCTAGGCAATAAACGGAAGGCAAGGAAAGGGTAACGCAAGACAAGGCACTGTCAGGCGAGGCAAGGCTAAGGCACGACAACCCAAGGCTAGGCAATGCACGGAAGGAAAGCAAAGAGTAACGGAAGGTAATGAAAGGAAGGGAAAGCAAGGCAAGGTAAGGGTAACGCAAGGCAAGGCACGGTGAGGCAAGGCAAGGTTGATGCACGACAACGCACGGCTAGGCAGTGCACGGCTAGGCAAGGAAAGAGTAACGGAAGGAAAGGAAGGCAAGGCAAAGCAAGGCAAGGCAAGTGTAACAAAAGGCAAGGCACGGCAAGGGGAAACAAGGCTAAGGAACGGCAACGCACGGCTACGCAATGCACGGCCAGGCAAGGAAAGGGTAACGCAAGGCAAGGCACGGTAAGGCAAGACAAGGCTAATGCACGAAAACGCAAGGCTAGGCAATGCACGGCCAGGCAAGGAAAGGGTAACGCAAGGCAAGGCACGGTGAGGCAAGGCAAGGCAAATGCACGACAACGCACGGCTAGGCAATGCACGGCAAGGCAAGGAAAGGGTAACGCAAGGCAAGGCACGGTCAGGCGAGGCAGGGCTAAGGCACGACAACGCAAGGCTAGGCAATGAACGGAAGGCAAGAAAAGAGTAACGGAAGGCAAGGAAGGCAAGGGAAAGCAAGGGAAGGCAAGGGCAACGAAAGGAACGGCACGGTAAGGGGAAACAAGGCTAAGGCACGACAACACAGGGCTAGGCAATGCAGGGCAAGGCAAGGAAAGGGTAACGCAAGGCAAGGCACGGTTTGGGGAGGAAGGCGAATGCACGACAACGCAAGGCTAGGCAATGCACGGAAGGCAAGCAAAGAGTAACGGAAGGCAAGGAAGGCAAGGGAAAGCAAGGCAAGGCAAGGGTAACAGAAGGAACGGCACGGCAAGGGGAAACAAGGCTAAGGCACTGCAACGCACGGCTAGGCAATGCACGGCAAGGCAAGGAAAGGGTAACGCAAGGCAAGGCACGGTGAGGCAAGGCAAGGCTGATGCACGACAACGCAAGGCTAGGCAATGCACGGCAAGGCAAGGAAAGGGTAACGCAAGCCAAGGCACGGTCAGGCGAGGCAAGGCTAAGGCACGACAACGCAAGGCTAGGCAATGAACGGAAGGCAAGCAAAGAGTAACGGAAGGAAAGGAAGGCAAGGGAAAGCAAGGCAAGGCAAGGGTAACAGAAGGAACGGCACGGCAAGGGGAAACAAGGCTAAGGCACGGCAACGCACGGCTAGGCAATGCACGGCAAGGCAAGGAAAGGGTAACGCAAGGCAAGGCACGGTTTGGGGAGGCAAAGCTAATGCACGACAACGCAAGGCTAGGCAGTGCACGGCTAGGCAAGGAAAGAGTAACGGAAGGAAAGGAAGGCAAGGCAAAGCAAGGCAAGGCAAGTGTAAAAAAAGGCAAGGCACGGCAAGGGGAAACAAGGCTAAGGAACGGCAACGCACGGCTACGCAATGCACGGCCAGGCAAGGAAAGGGTAACGCAAGGCAAGGCACGGTAAGGCAAGACAAGGCTAATGCACGACAACGCACGGCTAGGCAATGCACGGCCAGGCAAGGAAAGGGTAACGCAAGGCAAGGCACGGTGAGGCAAGGCAAGGCAAATGCACGACAACGCACGGCTAGGCAATGCACGGCAAGGCAAGGAAAGGGTAACGCAAGGCAAGGCACGGTCAGGCGAGGCAAGGCTAAGGCACGACAACGCAAGGCTAGGCAATGAACGGAAGGCAAGAAAAGAGTAACGGAAGGCAAGGAAGGCAAGGGAAAGCAAGGGAAGGCAAGGGTAACGAAAGGAACGGCACGGTAAGGGGAAACAAGGCTAATGCACGACAATGCACGGCTAGGCAATGCACGGCAAGGCAAGGAAAGGGTAACGCAAGGCAAAGCACGGTGAGGCAAGACAAGTCAAATGCACGACAACGCACGGCTAGGCAATGCACGGCAAGGCAAGGAAAGGGTAACGCAAGGCAAGGCACGGTCAGGCGAGGCAGGGCTAAGGCACGACAACGCAAGGCTAGGCAATGCACGGAAGGCAAGAAAAGAGTAACGGAAGGCAAGGAAGGCAAGGGAAAGCAGGGGAAGGCAAGGGTAACGAAAGGAACGGCACGGTAAGGGGAAACAAGGCTAAGGCACGACAACACAGGGCTAGGCAATGCAGGGCAAGGCAAGGAAAGGGTAACGCAAGGCAAGGCACGGTTTGGGGAGGAAGGCGAATGCACGACAACGCAAGGCTAGGCAATGCACGGAAGGCAAGCAAAGAGTAACGGAAGGCAAGGAAGGCAAGGGAAAGCAAGGCAAGGCAAGGGTAACAGAAGGAACGGCACGGCAAGGGGAAACAAGGCTAAGGCACTGCAACGCACGGCTAGGCAATGCACGGCAAGGCAAGGAAAGGGTAACGCAAGGCAAGGCACGGTGAGGCAAGGCAAGGCTGATGCACGACAACGCAAGGCTAGGCAATGCACGGCAAGGCAAGGAAAGGGTAACGCAAGCCAAGGCACGGTCAGGCGAGGCAAGGCTAAGGCACGACAACGCAAGGCTAGGCAATGAACGGAAGGCAAGCAAAGAGTAACGGAAGGCAAGGAAGGCAAGGGAAAGCAAGGGAAGGCAAGGGCAACGAAAGGAACGGCACGGTAAGGGGAAACAAAGCTAAGGCACGACAATGCAGGGCTAGGCAATGCACGGCAAGGCAAGGAAAGGGTAACGCAAAGCACGGTGAGGCAAGACAAGGCAAATGCACGACAACGCACGGCTAGGCAATGCACGGCAAGGCAAGGAAAGGGTAACTCAAGGCAAGGCACGGTCAGGCGAGGCAAGGATAAGGCACGACAACGCAAGGCTAGGCAATGCACGGAAGGCAAGCAAAGAGTAACGGAAGGCAAGGAAGGCAAGGGAAAGCAGGGGAAGGCAAGGGTAACGAAAGGAACGGCACGGTAAGGGGAAACAAGGCTAAGGCACGACAACACAGGGCTAGGCAATGCACAGCAAGGCAAGGAAAGGGTAACGCAAGGCAAGGCACGGTGAGGCAAGGCAAGGCTGATGCACGACAACGCACGGCTAGGCAATGCACGGCAAGGCAAGGAAAGGTTAACGCAAGGCAAGGCACGGTCAGGCGAGGCAAGGCTAAGGCACGACAACGCAAGGCTAGGCAATGCACGGCAAGTCAAGGAAAGGGTAACCCAAGGCAAGGCACGGTAAGGCGCGGCAAGGCTAAGGCACGACAACGCAAGGCTAGGCAATAAACGGAAGGCAAGCAAAGAGTAACGGAAGGCAAGGAAGGCAAGGGAAAGCAGGGGAAGGCAAGGGTAACGGAAGGAACGGCACGGTAAGTGGAAACAAGGCTAAGGCACGACAACGCAGGGCTAGCCAATGCACGGCAAGGAAAGGAAAGTGTAACGCAAGGCAAGGCACCGTTACGCGAGGCAAGGCTAAGGCACGACAACGCAAGGCTAGGCAATGCACGGAAGGCAAGCAAAGAGTAACGGAAGGCAAGGAAGGCAAGGGAAAGCAAGGCAAGGCAAGGGTACCGGAAGGAACGGCACGGCAAGGGGAAACAAGGCTAAGGCACGGCAACGCACGGCTAGGCAATGAACGGCCAGGCAAGGAAAGGGTAACGGAAGGCAAGTCACGGTAAGGCAAGACAAGGCTAATGCACGACAACGCACGGCTAGGCAATGCACGGCCAGGCAAGGAAAGGGTAACGCAAGGCAAAGCACGGTGAGGCAAGACAAGGCAAATGCACGACAACGCACGGCTAGGCACTGCACGGCAAGGCAAGGAAAGGGTAACTCAAGGCAAGGCACGGTCAGGCGAGGCAAGGCTAAGGCACGACAACGCAAGGCTAGGCAATGCACGGAAGGCAAGCAAAGAGTAACGGAAGGCAAGGAAGGCAAGGGAAAGCAGGGGAAGGCAAGGGTAACGAAAGGAACGGCACGGTAAGGGGAAACAAGGCTAAGGCACGACAACACAGGGCTAGGCAATGCACGGCAAGGCAAGGAAAGGGTAACGCAAGGCAAGGCACGTTGAGGCAAGGCAAGGCTGATGCACGACAACGCACGGCTAGGCAATGCACGGCCAGGCAAGGAAAGGGTAACGCAAGGCAAGGCACGGTCAGGCGAGGCAAGGCTAAGGCACGACAACGCAAGGCTAGGCAATGCACGGCAAGGCAAGGAAAGGGTAACGCAAGGCAAGGCACGGTAAGGCGCGGCAAGGCTAAGGCACGACAACGCAAGGCTAGGCAATAAACGGAAGGCAAGCAAAGAGTAACGGAAGGCAAGGAAGGCAAGGGAAAGCAGGGGAAGGCAAGGTTAACGGAAGGAACGGCACGGTAAGGGGAAACAAGGCTAAGGCACGACAACTCAGGGCTAGCCAATGCACGGCAAGGAAAGGAAAGGGTAAAGCAAGGCAAGGCACCGTTACGCGAGGCAAGGCTAAGGCACGACAACGCAAGGCTAGGCAATGCACGGAAGGCAAGCAAAGAGTAACGGAAGGCAAAGAAGGCAAGGGAAAGCAAGGCAAGGCAAGGGTAACGGAAGGAACGGCACGGCAAGGGGAAACAAGGCTAAGGCACGGCAACGCAAGGCTAGGCCATGCACGGCCAGGCAAGGAAAGGGTAACGCAAGGCAAGGCACGGTAAGGCAAGACAAGGCTAATGCACGACAACGCACGGCTAGGCAATGCACGGCCAGGCAAAGAAAGGGTAACACAAGGCAAGGCACGGTGAGGCAAGGCAAGGCAAATGCACGACAACGCACGGCTAGGCAATGCACGGCAAGGCAAGGAAAGGGTAACGCAAGGCAAGGCACGGTCAGGCGAGGCAAGTCTAAGGCACGACAACGCAAGGCTAGGCAATGAACGGAAGGCAAGCAAAGAGTAACGGAAGGCAAGGAAGGCAAGGGAAGGAAGGGAAGGCAAGGGCAACGAAAGGAACGGCACGGTAAGGGGAAACAAAGCTAAGGCACGACAATGCAGGGCTAGGCAATGCACGGCAAGGCAAGGAAAGGGTAATGCAAGGCAAAGCACGGTGAGGCAAGACAAGGCAAATGCACGACAACGCACGGCTAGGCAATGCACGGCAAGGCAAGGAAAGGGTAACGCAAGGCAAGGCACGGTCAGGCGAGGCAAGTCTAAGGCACGACAACGCAAGGCTAGGCAATGAACGGAAGGCAAGCAAAGAGTAACGGAAGGCAAGGAAGGCAAGGGAAAGCAAGGCAAGGCAAGGGTAACAGAAGGAACGGCACGGCAAGGGGAAACAAGGCTAAGGCACGGCAACGCACGGCTAGGCAATGCACGGCAAGGCAAGGAAAGGGTAACGCAAGGCAAGGCACGGTGAGGCAAGGCAAGGCTGATGCACGACAACGCACGGCTAGGCAATGCACGGAAGGCAAGCAAAGAGTAAAGGAAGGCAAGGAAGGCAAGGGAAAGCAAGGGAAGGCAAGGGCAACGAACGGAACGGCACGGTAAGTGGAAACAAAGCTAAGGCACGACAATGCAGGGCTAGGCAATGCACGGCAAGGCAAGGAAAGGGTAACGCAAGGCAAAGCACGGTGAGGCAAGACAAGGCAAATGCTCGACAACGCACGGCTAGGCACTGCACGGCAAGGCAAGGAAAGGGTAACTCAAGGCAAGGCACGGTCAGGCGAGGCAAGGCTAAGGCACGACAACGCAAGGCTAGGCAATAAACGGAAGGCAAGCAAAGAGTAACGGAAGGCAAGGAAGGCAAGGGAAAGTAGGGGAAGGCAAGGGTAACGGAAGGAACGGCACGGTAAGGGGAAACAAGGCTAAGGCACGACAACGCAGGGCTAGCCAATGCACGGCAAGGAAAGGAAAGGGTAACGCAAGGCAAGGCACCGTTACGCGAGGCAAGGCTAAGGCACGACAACGCAAGGCTACGCAATGCACTCTAGGCAAGCAAAGAGTAACGGAAGGCAAGGAAGGCAAGGGAAAGCAAGGCAAGGCAAGGGTAACGGAAGGAACGGCACGGCAAGGGGAAACAAGGCTAAGGCACGGCAACGCACGGCTAGGCAATGCACGGCCAGGCAAGGAAAGGGTAACGCAAGGCAAGGCACGGTAAGGCAAGACAAGGCTAATGCACGACAACGCACGGCTAGGCAATGCACGGCCAGGCAAGGAAAGGGTAACGCAAGGCAAGGCACGGTGAGGCAAGGCAAGGCAAATGCACGACAACGCACGGCTATGCAATGCACGGCAAGGCAAGGAAAGGGTAACGCAAGGCAAGGCACGGTCAGGCGAGGCAAGGCTAAGGCACGACAACGCAAGGCTAGGCAATGCACGGAAGGCAAGCAAAGAGGAACGGAAGGCAAGGAAGGCTAGGGAAAGCAGGGAAAGGCAAGGGTAACGGAAGGAACGGCACGGTAAGGGCAAACAAGACTAAGGCACGACAACAGAGGGCTAGGCAATGCAGGGCAAGGCAAGGAAATGGTAACGCAAGGGAAGGCACGGTTTGGGGAGGCAAAGCTAATGCACGACAACGCAAGGCTAGGCAGTGCACGGCTAGGCAAGGAAAGAGTAACGGAAGGAAAGGAAGGCAAGGCAAAGCAAGGCAAGGCAAGCGTAACAAAAGGCAAGGCACGGCAAGGGGAAACAAGGCTAAGGAACGGCAACGCACGGCTACGCAGTGCACGGCCAGGCAAGGAAAGGGTAACGCAAGGCAAGGCACGGTAAGGCAAGGCAAGGCTAATGCACGACAACGCACGGCTAGGCAATGCACGGCCAGGCAAGGAAAGGGTAACGCAAGGCAAGGCACGGTGAGACAAGGCAAGGCAAATGCACGACAACGCACGGCTAGGCAATGCACGGCAAGGCAAGGAAAGGGTAACTCAAGGCAAGGAACGGTCAGGCGCGGCAAGGCTAAGGCACGACAACTCAAGGCTAGGCAATGCACGGATGGCAAGCAAAGAGTAACGGAAGGCAAGGAAGGCAAGGGAAAGCAGGGGAAGGCAAGGGTAACGAAAGGAACGGCACGGTAAGGGGAAACAAGGCTAAGGCACGACAACACAGGGCTAGGCAATGCACGGCAAGGCAAGGAAAGGGTAACGCAAGGCAAGGCACGGTGAGGCAAGGCAAGGCTGATGCACGACAACGCACGCCTGGGCAATGCACGGCAAGGCAAGGAAAGGGTAACGCAAGGCAAGGCACCGTCAGGCGAGGCAAGGCTAAGGCACGACATAGGAAGGCTAGGCAATGAACGGAAGGCAAGCAAAGAGTAAAGGATGTCAAGGAAGGCAGGGAAAGCAAGGGAAGGCAAGGGCAACGAAAGGAACGGCACGGTAAGGGGAAACTCAGCTAAGGCACGACAATGCAGGGCTAGGCAATGCACGGCAAGGCAAGGAAAGGGTAACGCAAGGCAATGCACGGTGAGGCAAGACAAGGCAAATGCACGACAACGCACGGCTAGGCAATGCACGGCAAGGCAAGGAAAGGGTAACGCAAGGCAAGGCACGATCAGGCGAGGCAAGGCTAAGGCACGACAACGCAAGGCTAGGCAATGCACGGCAAGGCAAGGAAAGGGTAACGCAAGGCAAGGCACGGTAAGGCGCGGCAAGGCTAAGGCACGACAACGCAAGGCTAGGCAATGCACAGAAGGCAAGCAAAGAGTAACGGAAGGCAAGGAAGGCAAGGGAAAGCAAGGCAAGGCAAGGGTACCGGAAGGAACGGCACGGCAAGGGGAAACAAGGCTAAGGCACGGCAACGCACGGCTAGGCAATGCACGGCAAGGAAAGGAAAGGGTAACGCAAGGCAAGGCACCGTTACGCGAGGCAAGGCTAAGGCACGACAACGCAAGGCTAGGCAATGCACGGAAGGCAAGCAAAGAGTAACGGAAGGCAAGGAAGGCAAGGGAAAGCAAGGCAAGGCAAGGGTACCGGAAGGAACGGCACGGCAAGGGGAAACAAGGCTAAGGCACGGCAACGCACGGCTAGGCAATGCACGGCCAGGCAAGGAAAGGGTAACGCAAGGCAAGGCACGGTAAGGCAAGACAAGGCTAATGCACGACAACGCACGGCTAGGCAATGCACGGCCAGGCAAGGAAAGGGTAACGCAAGGCAAGGCACGGTGAGGCAAGGCAAGGCAAATGCACGACAACGCACGGCTAGGCAATGCAAGGCAAGGCAAGGAAAGGGTAACTCAAGGCAAGGCACGGTCAGGCGAGGCAAGGCTAAGGCACGACAACGCAAGGCTAGGCAATGCACGGAAGGCAAGCAAAGAGTAACGGAAGGCAAGGAAGGCAAGGGAAAGCAGGGGAAGGCAAGGGTAACGAAAGGAACGGCACGGTAAGGGGAAACAAGGCTAAGGCACGACAACACAGGGCTAGGCAATGCAGGGCAAGGCAAGGAAAGGGTAACGCAAGGCAAGGCACGGTTCGGGGAGGAAGGCGAATGCACGACAACGAGAGGCTAGGCAATGCACGGAAGGCAAGCAAAGAGTAACGGAAGGCAAGGAAGGCAAGGGAAAGCAAGGCAAGGCAAGGGTAACAGAAGGAACGGCACGGCAAGGGGAAACAAGGCTAAGGCACGGCAACGCACGGCTAGGCAATGCACGGCAAGGCAAGGAAAGGGTAACGCAAGGCAAGGCACGGTGAGGCAAGGCAAGGCTGATGCACGACAACGCACGGCTAGGCAATGCACGGCAAGGCAAGGAAAGGGTAACGCAAGGCAAGGCACGGTCAGGCGAGGCAAGGCTAAGGCACGACAACGCAAGGCTAGGCAATGCACGGCAAGGCAAGGAAAGGGTAACGCAAGGCAAGGCACGGTAAGGCGCGGCAAGGCTAAGGCACGACAACGCAAGGCTAGGCAATAAACGGAAGGCAAGCAAAGAGTAACGGAAGGCAAGGAAGGCAAGGGAAAGCAGGGGAAGGCAAGGGTAACGGAAGGAACGGCACGGTAAGGGGAAACAAGGCTAAGGCACGACAACGCAGGGCTAGCCAATGCACGGCAAGGAAAGGAAAGGGTAACGCAAGGCAAGGCACCGTTACGCGAGGCAAGGCTAGGGCATGACAACGCAAGGCTAGGCAATGCACGGAA